>NC_058377.1:96194295-96259295 GCF_018350175.1 Felis catus
TGAATTCTCAGGGGTGACTTTTTTCCATCCTGAGTTAAGGCCAAAACAAAAAAAGTTTTCTTGTTGTTGGCCTCTGTGAGATTTCTCTTCTGTCACACCCCACAGCCCCAGTTCATCCTTTCTCTGAGTATGGAGTCCTCCCTGGGTCTTGCTTTATGCAGAAGGTCTCTGCCACACTCCCCTTCACCAGCTTTGTCACCATTCTGTCCCAAGCCATCTACCCTCCTCTTCCAGGAATATCCAAGCAGTTAAGGCCACCAGGAAGGAGATGTATGTGTCCCAGCTTACTCTGGACTCTGGTTCCCACATTATTCCTGGTCTCAGAGGAAATTTCTTTCACACAGGCAGGCAAATTCATTTATTGAAGAGTGTGTGTGTGTGTGTGTGTGTGTGTGTGTGTGTGTGTGTGTTAATGTTTATTTTTGAGAGAGAGAGAGCATGTGCTCTGGGGAAGAGAGAGAGCGTGTGCTCTGGGGAAGGGGAGAGAAAGAGGGAGACAGGATGCCAAGTGGGCTCTGCGCTGACAGCGGAGAGACCGATGTGGGGCTCGAACTCACCCACCGTGAGATCAAGATCATAACCTGAGCCGAAGTCAAACTCTTAAGAGCCACCCAAGCGCCCCTGAAAAGAGTGATTTATCTTTCATTTGTAAGTATTTTGTGGCAAACAGCCTTTAGGATCTCCAACCTGATTTCTAGAAATGGAAACTCTATGTGCTTTCAATACATTGAGTCCGTCTCCTACCTACTGTACCACTGACTAGATCATTTCTGCAAAGCCACTGTTCTGCCCCTAGGAGAACAATAGGGCAAGCATGGAAAAATCCTTTCAAACTCCACCTTAAAAATGTGCTTCCTAGCAAGTGGTTTTAGATGTCTGAAAGATTTAAGACCACTTTTTAACATGCCCATTTATCTAGTGTTATTCCATGCATGAGAATAACTTGGGCTTATTATGTTTTTCATCCATGCACCCACCCTGGTGCAGATGTTGGCTGCATTTGACCACCAAGCACTACATAACCTAAGGAAAAGCTTTAAGGAGAACCTCAGATGAATACTTTTTTTTTTTTTTTTAACAGCTATGCTGTCTTTGGTTCTTTCAGAGCAAAGGACAACCTAGACCCATCAGTTTAGTTTTTGTGCTTTTTCTACATAATGAATTTGCTTCTAAAAAGTGGATCATTTATTTTTAAGGCATGAGGGGAAAGACTCCACTAGTCATTAACTTATTATTTCAGGTGCTTTTAAATTATTTTAGAAATACGCTTTTGTTGCATATTTGCTTATCAGCATCCTGATCACTTGAAAGAAGACAATCCCTGCCTTAGGCACACACGAGAAACAAATGGACTCAACAGTTTCAAAGTGTTCTGTAAGATGGAAAGGAAGAGAAGGAATGTAAATGTTGATCCTAGGCTTCATACCATATATAAACATTGAATGCTTATTATGCCTCTCAAGGCCTGCCTGGTCTGACTTCTTTCTACTCCATTGCAAAGCACCCCTCTTTCTCTATTCCCACAGGAGCCCTCTTTCAGTCTCGCCAGTGCACCCCTTCACTTAGTGTGGTAGAGTGATTGCAAAAGTCGCTCCAATATTCTACTCCCAGTATCCACGCTCTTTGCAACGTGACTTTGCAACAACTCCATCAAGAGGTGAGGTCTATTTCCCCACTCCTTGAACCTGGGCTAGCTTGCTTTGGCCAATAAATGTGGTTTTGTGCCACTTCGAAGCCTAGACCTTAAGAGGTCTTGTGTGTTTGTCCACACCTCCCCTGACAGCACTGTTGGAACATGCCTGGTGAGCTTATTCATGGATGAGACAGCACACGGGGTCTAGGCCAGTCTAGATCAGCCAACCACCAGCTGCTGATGCACCAGCTGAATCAAATCCAAGTCAGAACTCCCAGCCAACACAAGACTCAGCACACAATGGGGAGATTACTCCACTAGGTTAAGTTACCATGAGAGTCTTGTATCAAATATGACAACGGTAACCATTGTGTATTTTTTTTTAATGTTTGTTTATTTGGGGGGGGGGGCGGAGCAGAGAGAGAGGGAGACACAGAACCTGAAGCAGGCTCCAGGCTCTGAGCTGTCAGCACAGAGCCCGATGCGGGGCTTGAACTCATCAACTGCGAGATCATGACCTGAGCCAAAGTCGGCCACTTAACTGATGGAGCCACCCAGATGCCCCTACATTTGTGTCTTGATATGACCCAGATATCTGAAGTTACCCACCAAGGAAGTAGTGAGGCTGACATTTGAATAAAGCCTTACCTGACATCACAGTTCATACACTTGAAATAATGTGGTTCACATGGCTCGGAGAACTCCGTGACGCTAAAGGAGAATCTGCTAAACCATCTACATAAAGTCGTCAAGAACAATTTAAAATCTAGGGTTTGGGGCGCCTGGGTGGCGCAGTCGGTTAAGCGTCCGACTTCAGCCAGGTCACGATCTCACGGTCCGTGAGTTCGAGCCCCGCGTCGGGCTCTGGGCTGATGGCTCAGAGCCTGGAGCCTGTTTCTGATTCTGTGTCTCCCTCTCTCTCTGACCCTCCCCCGTTCATGCTCTGTCTCTCTCTGTCCCCCCCCAAAAAAATAAATAAATAAACGTTGAAAAAAATAAAATCTAGGGTCTGATGGATTACATTGCTACCAGTCCTTCACTTTTAAAGTCTCTAAAAGAACCCAGCTATTAGGCCCCAGGAAATGGCTCCATATATCATTCCAGGAACAGTCCTGTCTTTCCTAATTTGGCTTTCCTTCTGCCACGTATTTGCAGAGAAGTGGCATCGTGGCCTCATGTAGCATATGGTTCAGTTTTTTCCTTTGTCAATGAGACTAATAGTTAGAAAATTGGATCAGTGTATGCATATAACTACAGTATCCCTTGACATGCCCTCAGGAAGTGTTAATATTATATGCTATTACTTAGAAATCAGATGTGTAAAATGATTTCTTTTTAGAAAGAAAATCCACTACTCTTTTTAGGATTAATAGGACTATCACTATCTTTCAGCCACGGAATGCTCCATACTGTGTGAGACTGACATGGGGCGCCTGGGTGGCTCAGTCGGTTAAGCATCCGGCTCTTGAGTTCAGCGCATGTCATGATCTCAAGGTTCCTGAGATTGAGCCCCACATCAGGCTCTGCACTTACAGAACGGAGCCTGCTTAGGATTCTCTTTCTCCCTCTCTCTCTCTGTCCCTCCCCCACTCACACTCTGTCTCTCAAAAATCAGTAAATAAACTAAAAAACAAAACATTTTTTGTTAAAAAATTTTTTTAATATTTATTTTTGAGAGAGACACACACAGAGTGCGAGTGGGGGAGGGGCAGAGAGACAGGGAGAATCCGAAGCAGGCTCCAGGCTCCAAGCTGTCAGCACAGAGCCCAACAGGACTCAAACTCATGAACTTTGAGATCATGGCCTGAGTCGAAGTCAGACACTTAACCAACTGAGCCACCCAGGTGCCCCAAACAAACAAAACTTCTGACATAACTCCCCATTTGCCTTAAAGCCTTCACTGATGACTGTAACCTCTAGTGACCTCTCCTGTCCCGGATTTTTGTCCGCTCTCCACAATTTCCCCTCCAATTATATTGTTCTTTAATTGTTCCTCACAGCATACACTATGGCTTACTGGAAGATTTTATCTCGAGCAGCATCTGCTCTTGTGCTGGGCGTCAAATGGGAGCAGTTCCTGTGTAGAGTCTGGGGAAGCATCCTGTCTTCCTCAACATTGTTGAGAGTTGGTGGAGACTTGAAAGCCTCCAAGCCACCACGCTGCAGTTGGCAGGTCCTGCCCCACCTTCCTCCCTCCAGCTGGGAACCGTGAAGCCTCTGGCAGTGAGACACGGGCTGGGAATTTCTCTACACAGTACCTTCGCTGAGAGCTATTAGCATGATGTGCCGTTATTTTCCTTGGATTGGATTTTCTCCGGAATTCTCAGCAGGCACTCCACGAGCAGCATATGATCGAAACAGGCAATGTTTGGCAAGAGTCTGGTGTGAAAATCAGCGACTGAAAATAGGTGCAGTGTGTAGCTCGCTCAGAATCATTCTGGTAAGAGCTACCAGCACTTAAAGCATCTATCAGTTTTGCCATCCAGGGGATGAGGTATCTGTTGAGTGAAAAGTGGTCACCTGCAGAAAGCAGGCAGTTAGGAAAGGCTGAGCTCTGGCAGGTTCTTGGAAAATGAAACAAGGCACTGTTAAATATGCAAGGTGCTAGGCCCTGCCCCCAGACCTAACCCACAATCTTGATAGGCAGCCTGGAATCTTCACTTAAAATTTGTTTTAAATGTTTATTTTCGAGAGAGAGACATGGCATGAGTGGGGGAGGGGCAGAGAGAGAGGGAGACACAGAATCCGAAGCAGGCTCCAGGCTCTGAGCTGTCAGCACAGAGCCTGACGCGGGGCTCAAACTCATGAACCGTGAGATCATGACCTGAGCTGAAGTCAGATGCTCAACCAACTGAGCCACCCAGGTGCCCCTTTTATCTTCATTTTTAACAAGCAACCCCTAGCAACTCTGATGCAGATGGTCTTCCAACCGTACTCTGAAATGCTGGTTTCAGAGTAGAGGCAAGGCGACCAGATCGGCACAACCGATCTGCAGTTTTGGGAAGGCTGTCTCAGGTGAAGGGAAATGAGGGCAGCACAAGAGTAAAGGGCCAGGGAGAGCAAGGGAGACCAAATCAGAGCCAAAATGATTCCTCGCAGTTCGAGACCAACTCTGGAGCCAGCCGCTTGCCCGCTATTGCTCCCAACCCCTGATATCACAACCACACTATAACAGTTAGGAATCGAATGGGAGACAGAAACTATACAGTATAATTCAGGGGAAAAAATAATCATTATAGGGTATCACCTACAAGGGGAAAGGAAAATAATAAGAATACAGAAAACAGTAGATATAGGGAACAGCCACTACCACATCTAGGTCCGGGCAGGTGTGCGTGCACAACACACAACACACAACACACACACACACAACCACCAAGGAAGGCACAACTGTAGGTGCACCCCCACCTGGTAGGAAGTTCAGATCTAGGCTGCATTTTTCAATGCAGGTTTCAATGCATTTTTCAATTTATCTGCTCCAGGTGAGCGTTTCACAGGGTTTTCAAGCAAAAGTCTCCTCAGACACAGGAGAGCAAGCTACTGCCCCTGCCCAGGGAGGTTCAGGGTGACTTGGGTGTTCAAGAATGTCAGTCCAAGTAGATGTCACTATTTCAGATTTGGGGATCCCACTCCTCAATCGATGCCTTAACTTCACAAGAGGAACTTAACAAGGCTGTAAATGCCACTAACATTCCAGTCCAGCCCACAAAGAGATGCCAAACACCGTTGGCTGCTCTGCATTGCCCAGCCATCTGGGAGGAGCACTCTGGAATCAGGAAGAACCACTTCCTCCTCTAATGTCCCTCCAGCACCCTCTACCGTTGACGCTTAACGTCAGACCAAACTGCAAGGGAGAAATGTTCCAGGATTGCAAGCAGGGTTCTGGAGGATGGGTTTGGAGCTGAGAATGAGTGGGCTGATAACTGGCATCGCACCTCGCTTTCATTCCCTCTCCCACGGTCTCCACCACCACCCCCTGATGAAAACACAAATACTGCAAATAGAAATGGGGAAACCCAGGGAGTAAGACTCAAAAGAACATCTTTCTAGTGCTATATAATCTCACGTATTTAGGGTAACCAGCCATCTCAGTTGCCCGGTACTGTCCTGCCTTTAGCACTTAAAGTCCTATCTCCTGGAACACCTCTTAGTGTCAGACAAACGGGAATGATTTGTCAACTGACATGCATCCTAAAGGTTTCTAAACTTTCTCTGCATTCGAATCACCTTGAGCACTTGGTAAAAATGCAGGTGATTGTTAAAAATGCAGTTATTTTGGAAGCAAGCAGGCCGTAGATTGATTTTTGAGAAATGTTCTACTTGGAGGCTGAAGATGTGTTAATCACTACTTTTAGGGACTCCTCAATCCAAACTTCTTTGTTCCTGTTCCAAAACCATAATCATTGAAAAGAAAGAATGGCATTCTTTAGAAGACACAGCCAAGGTTCCTGAACCAGAAACAGACACTGACAAATTACTAGTTGATGGGGACCAAAAAAAAAAAAAAGGTAAAAATTATAGTCTGGCCTTACCACTTTTCTCTCCTTTCAGTTCTAGGATAAATCATTTTCCTTCATTGTCACAAAGTATAACAAAGAATGATGGGTGCTGTGAAGATTAGATTGGTGGGGTACACTGAACTTCTCTAGGTAAGCAGTATATAATACAAGTCTTATTTCAAAGACTTCCACAGTGACTACTATTTGGTAGGTCTTAGAGAATAAGCCACACAAAACAGTCAGTTCGGTGCTACGTTTGCTATTTTCACAGTGTAAGACACATGGTTTAACATGGCCAGTTTAAAGATGCTTCTTAAGGGGCGCCTGGGTGGCTCAGTCGGTTAAGCGGCCGACTTCAGCACAGGTCACGATCTCACGGTCTGTGAGTTCGAGCCCCGCGTCGGGCTCTGGGCTGATGGCTCAGAGCCTGGATGCCTGCTTCCGATTCTGTGTCTCCCTCTCTCTCTCTGCCCCTCCCCTGTTCATGCTCTGTCTCTCTCTGTCTCAAAAATAAATAAAAAGTTAAAAAAAAAAGATGCTTCTTAAAAACTCAGATGGGGTGAAGAGAAGACACTCTTAGTATCAATTGAATTTCTATTGTGTTTCAAGCATCCTGCTAAATTCTTTAAATGTATTACCACATTTAGCCCTCCCAACAAGAGCTATGCCAATTTCATAAAGAAATGGAGAATTCGCCCTAGATTATACATCTAGTAAATGGTGTCGTCTGGACTGAAACTGAAGTCTGTTCACTCAAGCAAAATTTGGTTAGCAGTGGAGAGCCACGGAGAAGGTGTGGTCCCATGACTCTTTGTGTTATTGATGGAAGTGTGCACAGGCTGCAATGGGGGCACAAAGGAAGTGCATATTACATTCTCCAGAGCTTTCAGGGTAGAATTCAAATCCTTCTACTTAGCACGTCACTACCTGGTTTCCCAACCCTGTCGCCCTTCCACCAGCCCCGCAGGTACCCTGTCACTCCGTATAGACCAAGGATGCTGGAGCTTAGACTCCTGCAGTTTGGCTTTCGGAGGCGGGGGGGGGGGGGGGGTGAAGGGGGGACTATGTCCAGCGGGACCTAGGCCTGGCAAACACGCTTTCTTTCCCACCCTCGCCACGCCCCACTCCTCACCGGGCTCCACACCACCTTCAATCTGTGCTCCGGTCCAATCCCGGCCCGCCCACCGGCGCCTTTAGCGACCCGGCCCTCCCTGCGCAGGGATCGCGGAGCTGCCCGGACTCTGGCGGATGGCGCCGGAAGCGGCGGCGGCGGCGCGTGACGTCAGGAGGAAATACCTGACGCCGCGGCCCGTGGTTGCGAGCTGTTGTAGTCGGTGCTGCACCCTAAAGGTTCCCCAAGCGCAGGCGGCGGAGCGGCTCCGGGACGGCGGGGTTCGCCTCGGGACCGAGCAGGTTTGTACCTGCGCGCCCGGCTCCGCTGCTGCTGTGGCGACCCGGCCCCCCGCTCGGTGCCTGGGGGTGTGGGGACCGTCCCCCGAGGACCCTTCCCGGCCTACCTCTGGGACCGCATCCCGGGGCTCCTGGAAGAGTCTAATAATAGGGAAAGTTGCGCACTCTTCTTGAGGACCAGCCTTTTTCAGGGGTGAGAGAGGTATTGGTTCCCCTCTTAACAGAGGAAGAAACTGAGGCGCGGAAAGGTGAAGTCATCTGACACAGGTCATGCAGCTGGGAACTGATAGATTTAGGTTCAGAGCGAGCCAGGCTGGCGCCAGAGCCCTCGTGTTTTGGTTTTTTTGTTTGTTTGTTTGTTTGCCTTCTGCAGGGTTCTCAAGCTTTCTATGGGGTAAAGAATCCCAGGGTGGAAGGTGGGGTTAGTTAAACAGTTTCTGGGACGCCACAAAATCATTGGGTCTAGGGGGAGGCTCCGAAATCTGTTATTTTCAACAGCTGTCCCCTGGCACATAATATTACTCCCCTGTGAACAGAGAAATGGTCGTGTTAAGAGCTTTTATGGTCTCAGTTGAGAGAAAATACAAACTTCCTCTACACATCTGGTGGGAGTGGAGGGTTAGTATTTGACTCTGCCATGAACTCTTTTTGGGCAGATGGCAGTCTCTGTCGTCTCCCCACCTATTAAATGAGAAGGAGCTACACGCCCTTACCCACCTGGGGAAATTTGTTAAATGTACAGATTCCTGGGCCCATCTCAGCTCGGAAGATCTGGGAAGGTCTGGAAATTGGTGGGCTAAATAAGCCATAAGATGAGCTGGTAACATTTGAGAACTTGAGATGTGAAGCCTTCTCAGATCAGTAAAGAAATGGATCATAGGTTCAGAACATGTGCTGGGAATCTCCCCGTTTTTGTCTTTTTGTACCTGTGCTCCTGTATGTGGGCTGTGAGTTAAAATTTCATTGGCAAAAATGCAAAAAAAAGTGGTTTTGATGTAGAATCTCTGATTGCTATTGAGCTTGAAAGGATTATAATTACTCCCTTAGGTAGTCTACGCTCTCATAATCCTAACTAAAAGCACTTTCCTTTTTTTTTTTTTAAAACAGATACCATTGGGTGGTTTTAATCAGGAATGAAATGTTCTGAAAGCTAAGAGCAGAAGCCTTTTTGGTCAACATGGAAGACAAAAGACGGCGAGCCCGAGTGCAGGGAGCCTGGGCTGGCCCTGCTAAGAATCAGGCCACTGCTCAGCCAGGCAAGAACCTGTGGGGACCTTGTGTGAATGCACCTGCATTTCAGTTGATGTTAAGGAATTATATAAAACGTAGCTGATACTTTGATTTTCTTGATGGCGATCTTTTATTGAGGGTTGATATTTAGTATTCCTCATATTTAGTGCCTGCTCTCAAACTTTACAGTGTGTGTTTTGGGGTCTTCGACAGACTTTACTAATTAATTTCTAGATGTAATGTACATTATCTTCAAGTAGACTCTATTGGCTCTTGCTCAGTAGAGCAGACATTTTGGAGTCTGGTTTGAGTCTGTTCTTGCCTTACTTTAGCTACCACTGCTAAGAGCCATCTCCACCAGAGGCCTGGTCAGACCTGGACAAAGAAGGAGCATCATCTTTTGGATAGACAGTTCGTATTCAGAGAACCCCAGGAGGTAAATTCTTTTTCTCTCACAACACTAAGAGGTTTGCTTGTAAAAGCTGTAGTCACACAGTAGATCCTCAAATAGTGACTGAATACATTCGCTAATAAAAGGAGCATGCAAGGCATATAATAATAATAATGAAATGTGGACTATCAGCTCCTTAGTGTATCTGAAGATTTCTTTCTAGTCTGCTCCCAACTCATGGCTGTATAAAGTTCCCACTTTGGGGGCAAGGAGGTTATACCATGACTAGTGCTTGCATTGGTTATCGGAGTACTTTTTTTTTAATGTTTATTTATTTATTTTGAGAGAGAGAGTGAGCAGGGAGAGGTGTAGAGAGAGGGAGAGAACCCCAAGCAGGCTCTGTGGGGCTTGATCCCACGAACTGGGAGATCATGACCTGAGCCAAAATCCAGAATCAGATGCTTAACCAACTGAACCACCGAGGCCCCCCCCCTTTTTTTTAATGTTTATTTTTGAGAGAGAGAGAGAGAGAGAGAGAGAGAGAGAGAGAGAGAGAGAATGAATGCGTATGCATGAGCAAGGAATAAGCAGAGAGAGAAGGAGACAGAATCCTAAGCAGGCTCTGCATGGTCAGTGCAAAGCCCGGCAGGGGACTCAAACCTACCAACTGTGAAATCGTGACCTTGGCTGAAGTCAGACGCTCAACTGAACCGAGCCACCCATGCGCCCTGGTTATCTGAGTTCTAACAGTCCTAAACCCTTGCTGTCTTTAGTACTAGTGTAGCAGGTGTCTCTGGAATTGGATTGAAATTTTCAACTACTACAATGCCTGATTTTTTAGCTTTTTTTCCCCATGGGGGAAAAGTTGTAGGAAATAGTGAAGATTCACTGTTTTTTAATAACATGGGAACATGTTATTAAAAATCAGGCATTTTGCTTTAGTAGTGCTTGTAAAAATAACGATTAAGACTTATTTCTTCATGTATCTTCTATTTTTAAAAATATCCTGGGCCGCCTGGTGGCTCAGTCGGTTGAGCGTCCGACTTCAGCTCAGGTCATGATCTCACAGCTCATGAGTTCGAGCCCCATGTTGGGCTCTGTGCTGACAGCTCAGAGCCTGGAGCCTGCTTCAGATTCTGTGTCTCCCTCTCTCTCTGCCCCTCCCCCACTTATGCCATGTCTCTCTCTCTCTCTCAAAAATAAATAAACATTAAAAAAAAAAAAAAATCTCCTGGAAAGATTTTTCCAGAATTACTGGGTGCTTGGAAAATGGATTGATTCTACTTTTATTATTTTTTCTTGCCCCACTAGTAACTGTGAAGTAGTTCTAAGAAAAGCAGACACGGGTCTCTAGTGGCATAGTAAGAGCTTGGAATAAAAAAGGATAGTTTTAAACTTGATTTATTTTTACCAGTAATGAGAGGATATGATAATCCTGCAGATAAGTCTTTCTGAGGATTAGGGATCATTCCAGAAGTAAAATCTGCCTGTTCCTTGCAGGTAGTACGCAGAGCCCCAGAGCCACGAGTGATTGAGTAAGTAATTTGCTGCCATTCTGTATTTTTTGCCCGCAGTAAAATGGAGAGCCCAGATAACTCACCCAGTTTTTTTCCAGCTGGAAGGAAGCTAATGGCCCAATTACTGTCTTAATTTTTAGGCTGGGGTATTTGTATCTTAGACATCTTTAAACTTGGTCTTTGGGGAAACCTTTCACAATTTGTTAATGGTGTGGAAAATGCCATAAGGTGCCTGTACGTTGATCTCTGACTTGTGTAGGTTTCTTGACCCTGTTTCACTAAGATATCTGCAGACAGTAAGTGAAAATATCTCCTAGGTAAAGACAGAGTGGGGGCAGCTGGATGGTTCCGTTGGTTGAGTGTCCACCTCTTGATCTCAGCTCAGGTCTTGATCTCAGGTTCGTGAGTTCAAGCCCCATGTTGGACTCCACGCTGGGTGTGGAGCCTACTTAAAAAAAGAAAAAAAAGACAGGGAGGTTTTTTCCTAGTCCTTAAAACCTGGATATTTGAGAAGACTTTAGTTAGGTACTGTTCGACTAGCAATGCTTATGAAAGCTCTTAGAAATCTAGAGGGCTTTAAATGTTTACTTACTTGTTCCAGAGCAGTTTAAATTCTTAAATTGATCTGTATATAAAATAACCTCTTTAATTTATAATTCCTCTTATACTGATCAGCATATAAAACATTCTTTTCCAAAATTAATGAAAGATGCTTTGACTTCTCTTTTCCTGCTTTTCAGTTTCCATCTGATGTACATAAATTGCCAGTAGAAAGCATCCTTTTATTTATTTATGTATTTTTTTTTAATGTTTATTTATTTTTGAGGAAGAGAGACAGTGTGAGTGGGGAAGGGACAGAGAGAGAGGGAGACACAGAATCCGAAGCAGGTTCCAGGCTCTGAGCTGTCAGCACAGAGCCCGACGTGGGACTCAGACTCACAGACTGTGAGATTGTGACCTGAGCCAAAGTCGGACGCTTAACCGACTGAGCCATCCAGGCGCCCCAAGCATCCT
The DNA here is from genome assembly GCF_018350175.1 of Felis catus. NCBI lineage: Eukaryota > Metazoa > Chordata > Mammalia > Carnivora > Felidae > Felis > Felis catus. The sequence goes on from NC_058377.1 coordinate 96,205,990, forward strand.
TTTATTTTAACAAATTAGCGTTTGCATGTTATTGCTCATGAACAGTCTGTTAGTCTGTTTGGCTATTTGCAGGTCAACTTGTATAGCTTAGAAAAATGTGAAACTAACACGAGGTCATCATGCTTTGAAAGAGGGTATCAAAGTTGTGGCCTTACCACTAGTTAGCTATGTAACGAGTCCTTAGGCAAGTTAAGGCCATTTCTCAGGACTTTAGTTTCCTTGTCTGTGATATTAGGATTTGGACCACATAGTCACTTAAGGCAGAGTGTGGTAGCTCTAACACTCTTTGATTGTTTGTAAGTACCAGTGTGACATTGCCTCCATTGGTGATAAAGAGCAGAAACAAAACCATGAAACCTATTACGTGGTACATGTGGGACATGCAGGCTGAAAAAATGGGCAGTTGTGAATATTCAGGTCATAGCAAAATGACAAAACTTCCTGTTTGATCCCAGCATTTGTTAATTCTGGTTATGCAAAGTTAGCTCTGTTAGATTTTTATTTGATAACCAGAAATGTCACCCGCATTTGAACTGAGCCAGTTTCTTAATGTGGCCCAAAATATATCACAATGAAACATTGTGTTCACACTATGGGAAACTATAGGCCGCTCATTTAGAGACATGATGAATGTATGTGACAATAACCCTGCCTACATTTTGGCTCAGAGGGGCTTGCACAATCTGCCTGAGAGCCCAGCTCACAGATCATGAACTTCTGGCTCGCATGGCAGAGGGTGATGTGAACACTGTCCCTTTATATTATTTTCTGTAACTTACCCCTGTCTGGGAGGATCTGACACCATTATTCTGGCATAGGAACCTATGCAGTCTGGTTGTCTGTTTTCTCACTGTGGACCTCACCACCTTGCACATCTGGAACAGTTTTGTACTTTTGCACATTTGGTTAAATTCTAAGCTTTTTACTGCCCATCTGCTATGTTCTAGGCACTGGGAAACAACGGTAACCCATTTCTTGCCCGTCAGTAGCCCACAGTCTTGTAAATGAAATAGACATGTAATAAGGTAAATTGTAGTAGTGTATATTTTGAAACAGTAGACTTATAGTAAGGTCTACTGGTAGCATGGAGAATGAGATGGTTAACATTATTTGGGTGGATTAATGGTCAGGAAAGCGCTACAGGAGGTGAGACTGAGCTGAGATTTTGAAGGATGAATTAGAATTTTCTGTGGGACCAAAGCTCGGGTGGGTTGGATTGCGGGTGCCAGATGACGGAGGAGGGCGAGGGGGTATTCCAGCTTGTAGAAAAGCAGGATTAGAAATACGGTAGTGTATTCAGGAGATTCCAAATAGCAATGGGAGGATCACGAGTGGGTGGGAGCTGTCGGGAAGTGGAGCCACATCATGGGACCCTTGAAAAGTTGGTGGGGAACCTTTTTTAATCAGGCAGGAACCTCATTAGACATGTATCTGAAAGCAACAGCAGCTCATAGCCCTGAGATGGACTTGCTTCCTGTTAAATGCACCTATTCCAGGGTCTCCAAAGGGATGTGCTGTTTGGTACCCCTTCGTGTGATAGATTTCTGGACCATGGCAGCCTCAATTGTGGATGACATACAGAGGGGTAGAATCAGAATTTATTTTATCCCAGTTTTTGTCTCCATGGCCTGATTCCATCAGGATTCAATTCCCAGTGGCATCAGTGGTCTGCCACCATCTTACTCTTCGTCTCGCTGGTGGAAGAAGGTGGGGTTAGGCCTCCCTCATAGCGCACCCTCGTTGTGAAATCATTCTGGTGATCAGGAGTTTGGGAACTGCAAAGCACAGCCCTTCCACTGGGTGGAGTGTATTATTTTGCCTGATCCCAATGAGTCTGTTTTCTTGATTTATGTAGCAGAGAAGGTGTGTATGATATCAGCGTGTCACCCACAGGTGTATCTAGGTAAGTGAATCCTCCCTGGAAAGTTCATAATTATTTTTCAGTTAATAGTCTCTTAAAATGTTCTACTCCCTTACTTGAGATAGGTAACTTCTGCCTCTGAAAATCTTGGGGAGTGAGACTTTGGTAATATCTCTTTTTATATAACATTTCTGACTCCAAAACATTTTCATAGCCTCTCTGTCAGGTGTAGTAACTATTCTGCAATTTTTCAGGTGAGAAAATGAGACCCAGAGAGATTAAGTACTTTCTCCTAGTATCACATAGTAACTTAAAATTACAGGTGACCTAGCCTCTACTTCTGTTCTTTGAATGCTCCATTTTATTACTATTATATTATATTATATATATCATTTCATTTATTATCGCATTAATCATATTACTACATATATTTTTATATGTGTTACATTATGTTAATCTTTAATCTACATGAGTAAGTTAATACCTTAATCTACATTAAGGTAGATTTCATTAAAGTTAAAGCATGTGCAATTTAGGGTATAGTAGGCATTAGTCATTATTAAAATGAAAATTTTGGAAGCATCCCCTTAATGCATGAGTTTGCTAAGTCACTATAAAATAATTTATTTTAAATGGCCATTTAAAATAAATATATCAGAACTTGCATATCTAAATGAATTGCTCAGAAAGAGCTTCAGAATCTCTTTTAAAGCAAGTTTAACAGTCACACAAGAAAACCAGTTGCATTATTTTGGTCGCATCTCATTGTTAAACAGGTATGGCTTCAGGTGCGTTTTGGCTCTGAAAAAATCAAAGGCACCTTCAGAGTGAAGTTTGACAGAATGTTCCAAGGGCTTTCAGAACAAAGAAGGATACCCAAAATGATTTTGAGCTGACTTGGCATTAATGAAATAAGTATATATTCAGTGACAGAAAGAACCCTCATTTGGAAGTGTTTATTTTGAGACAGTCATAAATGGTCGTTTTCCCTACAATTGACATAGTCTCAGAAGACAACCAATTGTTAGAATAACACAGGGCCAGGCATTTTGTTAGTTTACTTTTCACAGTGAGCCTGTGAGGGGGATATCATTTTTGTGTTACAGGTAAGAAAACCCAGCCTTCACAGAAGTTAAGTAATTTACCCAAAGTTTCCCAGCAAGTGGTAGGGGAGCGGTATTTGAAGTGTGTCTGTAAAAGCCCTCATGCGTTCTTTTTCCTTTATTGCCTCTTATTTGTCTTAACGTGAAAGTTTGTTTCACATCTGGAGCATCATGTCCTGCTGGCCACGGGAGGTATGGCAAGATGAGTTCATCTACCCATGAAAGGAAGCATCCAGATTAACTGACTTCACTAATGGTTAGAGACTAGCCCATCTTTTCTGTGTTCTTTAGTTAATAATGGTTCTTTCTTCATCGAGGGTGTGTTTGTATCCTGGCTTTGTTGACCTGAAAGAAGCCGACTGGGTATTGGAACAACTTTGTGAGGTTGTTCCCTGGAAACAGAGGACCGGCGTCAGAGAGGGTAAGCGCGTGTCTGAGATGGCACTTGTTGCCGCTTGGTCTCTCTAGAGACACCGTTGCTTCTTTCACCACGGCCAGTCTTAATTAAACAGAAGAGTAGGGATTTGCCAGCCAAAAGGGACAGGGAAGAGTGTTCCAGGCAGATGAAAGAGCAGGTGGAAGGCCCAGAGGTCAGAGAAGAGGGCAGGAGCCAGGAGGTGGCAGTTCAAGGAACCAGAGGATATGTGGTTTGGCTGACCTGTGCTTGACATACTTCTATCTTTTTGAGTTTGTTTGCTACCATTATTACTTCAAATAGTGACAGCTTACCTCTTTCTTCATAGAAACCTCCAGAGCTTTCTTTTTTCCAAATCTGTTTGGCATATGTTCTTGTATGATCCTGATTGCCAGCTTTTTATCCTCATTTTAGTTTCAGTAGAAGAGTCCAGTGTCTTTCCATTTCAGCATTTGTACTCTCCTGAACTTGCAAAGATGACAGGACTCAGAGCTGCTCCTCCGTGGTCACCCACAAGCAGCACAGCTGCTGGACCAGAGGTGTCCACTGGAGGGCGTCTATGCCCTAGCGTAAAATTTCCTGTCGGGCACATTGTGTGAATTCAGATTTTCTGTAAAGAAAGAGGCAGAGTATACTGGCTTCATTTGTGGGACTTGGAAGTCAGAATAGGAGTCTGCTTTTTCTCCTAACTCCCAGAGATTCCACAGCAGTGGCAGACTTGGCTTTGATTGCTGGCTTTGTCATTCAAAGTAATTGTTAATTTTAGGCAAATTGCAGTTACATAGTTTTCCAGTTCTTGGTTTTCTGGTCTGTAAAATGGACTAATGATAATACCTATGTTGTGATAATTAAGGGAGGTAATGCATGATAAGTGCTTAGCCGAATGACTGGTGCATACACAGTAAGCCTTCAGTGAATGTTAGCTGCCTTTATAATTATTGTTCTTATTGTAGCAGTGGATATCAATTGTGGGAAAAAATAGTAGATTGTGGATAACCCCCTACTAAATATATTGACCATCAAAAACTTCTGACTACAGTCAGCTACATGCTATGGTTGGTCAGAGCACTTTTTTCTTCATCAAAATCAAAAGGTGGCACATGGATGAACAGTTTATCTTGTTTCGTATATGGATGTCGGTGCCACAGATTCCTGCCTATGAGGGTTCAGACTCCATATCCTGCTTTTTAGACCTTCTCTAATCTGAACCTTTCTGAAGTGTGACTCCACCCTTGTTTATGTCATCACTGATGCAAACGAGTCACACGTACTCTCAGAGCTTTGCCAATACGGTTTCTGCCAACATACCTTCTCTTGTCTTCTTTCTTTGAGCTCTTACCCATTCTTCTCCTGAAATCCCATGTCCTCAAGGTGGAACCGTGGGTCAGAGCCCATCTTTACTCTGCCTTTGTATTTCTCATAGCTTCTTGCACATCGTATGGTGCTCAGTAGGTACACCTTAAATAGCGTTAAACCATTTCAAAGGCCCTGTATTTTCTTTCTCAGATGTAACTTACAAGCAACCAAGACTTACAGCATGGTATGGAGAACTTCCTTACACTTATTCAAGAATCACTATGGAACCAAATGCTCACGTATGTTGGAATGTTGTTGGTATGGTTTTATGGACTGTGTACTATAAATGTAGAGTACTATAAAATAACAGTACTATAAAATAGCTTGCAGAGTTGCATGATGGTTCCTAGTTTAAAAAATCCTCTGGGTTCAAACACTGAGTTTTTGTGCTTGTCACTCTTGATGTGCTTTTTGATCTAGAGATAAACTCTGAGGATGAGAAAAAAATTGGAACTAGAATAAACTGGAACCAGACTCAAGGATTTCAGGAAGAGGAACCATTTCTTCACATCCCTCCCGTCCCCCAGCTTTTCTGGCCATAGCCTTCTGTGTACACCCTTGTACACGTTTGCTGTGGAGCCAAGTTCTTAGGACTGGCCAGTGAGGTCAGAACATCTCCTTCCATTTCTCAGGCTCTTTTGCCATTTGTGAAAAAATCTGGTATTTTTCTTGTTGACTTTGTACTCATTCTGTGGCTGTAGTTCTTAGACTTACATCTTATCATTGCTTTGGCTTATTTCTTATTTCACATCTTTTGTTTTTAAAAGTTTCCATGACAGTAGACAAAGAGATTCTAGTATATAAATTAAGCTTGTCCAAAGGATAGAGTTAAGGTCCAAGAAATAGCTCCCTGTTTAGTTCCTGGAATCTTGCCCTTTGGCAAATAATTTTATGCTTTATTGAAAGAGACTTTGAAGAAAATGGAGTTTTGCTTAATGGCTTTGGGATACATAGAAATATGACACATTTTAGAGCTTCTAGTAATTTGTTGTAATAAACTACCACTTTACTAACATGTTCAGGGACAGAATATTGATGGGGATGGGAGTGGGGACATGGCTTTTTCACATGAGATAGCTGCATGCTTTTGTTTGTAGGGCTGCATTTAGAATGTGACCCAGGGAAAGGCTGAGACCCTTTATATCTGAGGTTGATTTGGAAACATGAAGAGAACGAAATTAGATCAATCCAACAGATGGCTGGCCACGTTTCTGTCAGAATTAATTTACCTTCTTGTCAACAGCCATAGCAGAGAAGTTGAGGATTAAACAGGCTCTAGGGAAGAAGTTCTTTGTCATCATTTTAGCTCATCTTTTAAAACAGGATTTCTCAACCTTGGTGTTGCTGACATTTTGGGCTGGGTAATTCTTTGTTGTTGGGCTGTCCTGTACGTCGTGGGATGTTTAGCAGTATCCATGACTTGTACCCAGTAGATGCCAGAAGCACTCTTCACCCAGTTGTGACAACAGAAATGACTCCAAACATTGCCAGGCATCTGCTGGGGGCGGGCAGAGAGGGGGGCAGAATTACCCTTGGCTGAGAACCACTGCTTTAGAATAAACATAAGGCACATGAGATATCCTGATAGAATGGCTGTTTACGCTTTGAGGACTTTTTGACAACCCTTCAAAAGAATTTTTTAATGACAGTCTTTTTCTTACAATGTATGTAATATGAATTTATTATTGGAAATTTAGAAACTATAGATAAGCATGAAGAATATTAAAATTTTGGATAATTCTTCCACCTAATGTTTGGCTCCAGTCTTTTTTTTTTTTTTTAGGTAAATATATAGAGTTTTTCTGTAAAAATAACAATTAGGTATACTGCATTTCATTTAACTATATCCTTAACATATATCATTGAATAGTCTTTTACATCATATTAATAGCTACATAATATTCCATAATCTACATGTACACACCCTAATTTATTGAAGTAAGCTTTTTTGTTAGAGGTTAAGGTTGTCAAATTAGAATTCTTTAATTTGAATTTGGCTGGCTTATAACTTTGTATTTGCTGCTAACAGATTTAGTTTGTTTATATCCCATCTTGAACAAAATCAAAAGAGATGCCTCTTTCATAGGTTTTTTTAAGGGTATATGTGTGTGTTCGGGGTTCTTGTTTAATTTTAACTCTAAAAATTATTACCTCAAGCTTAATAACCCAAAGCACAGAGGCAAATTCAGTCAGAGGTTATTAAACTTCCTTTAGTCTTTTTTGACCTAAATCTTATATGAACCTGATGTGTGAAAACCAAGCAGTGCCTTGACTGGCTGGGGTCCCCCCAGCTTGACCCTTCTTCTGTCCTCCCATAATCCCAGAGAGACACCTCTGTGGTACCTAGGACTGTGCAAAACACTTTGAAATCCACTGAATAGGTCCTTTTACTTCTGTGATTCATATTTTCTCATACTCTTTTCCTCAAATGTCTTTTAAGGATAGAATGCCTTCACTGAACGGTGAGATGATGCTGAATTTTAATTTAGACATTCAGTTCTGAGGGATCTGTATATAGAGTATTGGTTGGAGAGTCTAAATTAATCCTCTAGTTCATTATCCCCTTTTTTCTCCTTACTTCACCACCAAAAATAGCCAGTAAAAATATATACCCACTTAGAAACATAATGCAAACTTGGAGTTATCACAGTGCTCAGTCCCTAAGCAAGTCAGGGAAGTGCTAATTAGTTTCCCAGTCACATTGCAGAAAAGCTATCTTCCTCTTTTACTTTCTTGTTTTTCTTGCTAAGTGTATAATTCTAGCATCTGATCTTTATCTCCGTGAAGATAATAGCCATAAAACAAATAGGAAATACAGCTTGCTAACATTATTATGGAATTTCACTTGGACATTTATTTTCTTGAACATAGGTTAGTTTAATAACATTTATGTTTCACTGATGTGAGTTTGGTTTGTTGTTGTCGTTGTTTATTTTAAAAAATCCTCTGCTTAGAATGTAATGTTCATATCCATAATAAGGAACCCCAGTTTACCACAATTTCTACATCACAGCAAAGCTGAGTGATTCCTTGGCAGTTTTACCTGACAGTAGCCATGGGATATACTTAGAATATTATGCTTGCCTTGCTGAACATGTATTCCTTCACTGCAATACATTGAACATGACTTTGAAGGGATTCTTTAAAGTAGAGTTTTTAAAGTAGACTCTGTGGATACCTGGAAGGGTCCACTAAATCCTTTTGGGGAGTCCACAGGTCAAAACTATCTCTGTAATAATACTAAAACTATATGATACGTGACACTTTCACTGTGTCTAATTTGCGTTGACGATACAAAAGTAATGGTGGATAGAACTGTTGGTATCTTAGCATGAATCAGGGTGTTGTCGCCAGACTATTCTGAGTAATCACAGTGTTCTTCCCCACCATGCACTTCCAGTTTAAGAAAAAAAAGCTGATTTCATTTAAGAATGTTCCTCGAAGCAGTAAACATTACTACTTTTATTAAGTCTCAATATTTGAGTTCATCTCTCTTTAATAGTTTGATGAAATGGAAGGTATGCATAAAGCACTCCTGCTACAAAGCCAAGTATAATGGTTGTCAAGGAAAAACACTTGTGTGATTGTTTAAGCTATAGCTGAACTATCTGCTTTTATCATGGACCACATTTATTTGGAAGAACAACTAACAGACAAACTGTAGTTATTCAGACTTGAGTATTTGGCAGACGTAAATGAATGAAGTGACCGTCACTTCAAGGGGAACAGTAGATATGATTTGTTACTTATAAAAGTTGAGTTTCCAAGCAAAATTACTAATTTGGAAAAAGTCCTATCTGTCACTTTGAGCCTGACCTCTTCCTATTACTTAGACTTTTCTGATGAGATCATTGGTAATATTAATGGATATGATTTTTTATATCATATAATGAAATGTGTCAGCAGGAGATCTGCATTACTCATTGGATCAATATTTTCCACATGACCAATACTTGATATTACAGAATCATGCAAGATTAAAAGACTCATTCAAAGTGCAGTCTGGCCCAGTGGATTTAAATGTAAGAGAATATGAGAAGTTTATTGATATGGTTTCAGATTCCACACTAACTAACCTTTAAGAAATCAGTACTTGTTGAGTTTTGGTGTAATATCAAAGAATATCCACAATTATTTGGAAAGGCTGGAAAAGACTCCTCCATTTTCTAACTACATGTCCGTGTGAAGCCAATTTTCTTCATATACTTCAACGAAAACAACATATTGTAACAGATTGAATGCAGAAGCAGATAGGAGAATCAACTCTCTTGAAACAAACATTAAAGATATATGCAAAACAGTGCCACTTTTCCTGCCATTTTTTTTGTATTGGAAGATACAGTTATTTTTCATAAGATAATATTTGTATTAACATATAATGGGTTTGTATTTTTTTTAATGAATTAACCAATAGTTTAATTTTTTTAGTTTTAATTTTTAACATGATAAACATCATAGCTGCAGCCCATATAAACAGGTTCTTTGGGGGTCCTCAATCATTTTTGATAGTGGTGTGAGAACCACTGTCATAAAGGAAGCTCTGTAATGCACTTGGGGTTTCTTGGAGAAAGGACAGAATTCTAACAACTAATACAGCCATGCTGATTGTAACTCCCCAAGTACAGCGTAAGGTCAGGGGTCATAGCTTCCCGTAGTATATGTGGCAAGACTGTGTTCCAAATATAAACTACATACGAGAACTGGGTGCTCAGGAGACAGGGCTGTGGAATCTGTTTAAACTGTATGTAGTTCACAGCCCATGTATTTATCAAGGCCACGTCATGATTCCATTCTGTACAATGTTTTTTCCTTCTAGGTTCTATTTTTAGGAAGATAGCCACTCTGGAAATATTAAATACCTTTTTTAAAAGCAATTCTGTCATTCATGATAAAATAGAAATCGATGAACAGAGAGCCACCCAGCAGAAAAGTTGTTTGATTCCTCAGACTTCGGTCTGTATCTGCCAACTACCTGGCAACCCATCAGCCATGGCGGCAGAGCCCAGACTATTCCATTCACCTTCTTAATGACTCACTGAGGTGACTGCCCTGAATATAATGACACTTGCTTCTTTGTGGGGTCATGTATTTAACACAGAACAGTTGAGATGGGTAGAAAGGCTTGGTCCTCATGATAGTGCTGTACCAAATTTTAGTACCTTAATAAAATGATAGAGGTCAATTTGCTTCAAAATAGAAATAATGGGAGGGAATTAAACTATTCCTCTTGCCATTGGTTATTGCATTCCAAGTGTGTTTTGCTTATTTCATGGCCCTGTTGATTTAAGACTGACTTTGCACTTTCTGTTTTACATGTGGCTGTCCCTTCTCTTGGCCTGATGATTGCAGTGGCATCCTGTGCTGCTCACACTGAAGGACCAGATTGAAAAGAACACTGGCCACACCTTCAACTCCTTGCTCTGCAACCTTTACCGAAATGAGAAAGACAGTGTCGACTGGCATAGTGACGATGAACCATCGCTAGGGAGATGTCCCATCATTGCTTCGCTGAGTTTTGGTGCCACACGCACTTTTGAGATGAGAAGGAAGCCCCCACCAGTGAGTATTCTCTTTTTTTTTTTCATGTTCTTCCTGCCTTCTAATATTCTGTGAAAAAAGTAGAGTTCTTAAAAGCTGCTGTTTTCAGGTTTAGAGGGTAAGAGTACATGTTTTGTTGTTGAAACCTGTTCAACTGATCGCCTACCCCATGGTTACCTTTTGTCTCCCAGAGTGGCCATTTATTCATTCATTCACTTATCCAACAGAAATTGCTTGCCACGTGCCAGGCTTTGGGGGCTCATTTCCTTTGGTGGAAAGAACAGAGATAGCTCCTGTCCTCATGGATATGGGGGATAGACAGATGTTACTAATTACTGAAATGACTGAAATTATGATAAGTGCTGTGAAGGAGGGGTTATAAAGGGAAGACTCGAGCTGGGAGGTACAAGACTGGAAAGGAAGAAAGCATGAGGAAGACACCCCTGAGGAAGGCTTCATTGTAAGTCTTCTCCATGGCATTGTTGCCACCTTTCTGGAAGGGAACATCGTGAGCATCCTCATTGCCTTCTTAGCCATCTTCTGAAATACGGATGAACCTGTAATTCTCTCAGAAAGATGAAGTTCAAGCCAAATTCTCAGAGATGGTTGTCCAAATTCAGGGAGAGAAGCAGTAACTAAACATAATAACTTTAGTTTTCCGTCCTGGGTTTTACGTATGTTATAGGATATTTCAGGGACACTAGGAGTTTTGACTTTCTTAAATCAAAAAAGTATAAGACCCTAGGATTAAGATAGGTAGAAAGGTAGTAGAAACTCAAAGAAAAGAGCAGACCTCTACCAAATGATCTTATTATCTTTGTGTCTTTCTCTTACCAAGGTTCCCAGTCATTTAGTTTATAACAGTAAACCAGAGCCAGTCAGTGTGGAAAGGCTTATAAGGCTGTGTTTAGAATATGACCTAATCCAGACCAAATAATTACTAGCCTGCCAGTGCTCATGTCTGTTCTTCATCAGATATGCTTCCTCTAAGAACATAGTTAATGGACTGGGCTGCTTTCCTGACATGTATTTCGGTTTCCAAGCATGGTATTTTGAAGCATATTGTGTTATTTTGCATTTATGCCATTAGGCAGCTTTTGTTGGTATAATTTCCCTTGATTAGGTTTTCTTTGCTTTGTTTCTTTGGTCTGTGCTAGCAGGGGATTGTCAATTGCCAGTGATGTATTGAGTGAACTTGCTTCTGAGCAGTTTGACTGGCCTTCCCAATTTCATTGGTGATTGATTAGCCTTCTCCTGTACCAGGGGGAGTACCACTTGAGAAGCAGACGACCCAACCTTTGCCATACTCTCTTTGGATATGGTTATGCTTTTATATGCGGCCTTCTACTCGGTGAAAACCCAGTCAGATAAATTACATGAATAATTCATCCTGCCCTTGGTAAGGCTCCTGTTATGTGAATAGCAGAGGAACACCACATGTTTCATTTTTAAGTTCAGATCCTCTTCTCAAGCCGGACATAACCGCACCAACTTTTTGTCAAGCCTGGTCCTGGGATCTGGCTGTAGCAGTAATTGAGTAAGATGAAGTCGTCTTTTCCCTCCTGGTGCTGTGCCTTCCTATGGAAGTCACCCTTCCATCTCTCCGAGTGGCACGTCCGCTGGTAGAGCCAGCACGATGTTTGGGATAATCCTCACTTGCAGCCTTACAGGTATTTTCTTTGTTGCCAGGTAGTTACTTGTCCAATCACTGTTTCTTTACACACATACATTCACATACACATACACACCACCCCCTTCTTAAAAACACTTGTGGCCTATTTACAGATTTGAAGCTTAAGGATTCCCAAAGCATGCTTTCTGGATAATTAGTTTTACTGTAGAAGCAGTTTCCAGTCATTAAGCATTAGCAGTGTTCTTGTGCCCAGAATATTCCCATTCCATTTCCCCTCCAGGCAACTGAAGGTCTTCATTTTCGCATATAAAAACATTATTCGTGGCCATCAAGAGCTATTTCTTGGTAATAAACCTCACTTACGTTATAGGTTAATGAGTAGATGGGTAATACAACTACCACACAGCCTTGTGTCCGAAAGCAACCATTTGGAATAAAGATCTCTATTTGAGGGAGATGGCCCATACTGAAGGTTTATCTTCTGAAGTCTTACAGTTTATTTTGATGAGTGTAGTGAAAGCACAGGTCATGAAATACTAAAGATGTGGTAAAGTCCCTGTAATTGTCTGCTAGTAGCACGGGAATCTGCACTGCACTCATGATGGCAGATTTGACAAAAATATAGACCTAATAAGTAAGAAAATTCGTCTGAGATCTTAAAGTTGGCTGAGAAAACAGATTTGGGAAGAAATATAAAGGTGTCAATGCCTCACCTCAGACTATTGACTGTAATCAGTTTTGGCTTCCTGCGTCATCGTAATTATGATTAATTTTGAAGTAATTCCATGTCCTTTCAATTCTGGCTTTTGTTTAAAATAGGAAAATTGAATACATATTAAATTTTTTTTAAAGGTTGGGGGGGGGGGCGCCTGGGTGGCTCAGTCGGTTGAGCATCCGACTTCAGCTTAGGTCATGATCTCGCGGTCTGAATTTGAGCCCCGTGTCAGGCTCTGTGCTGACAGCTCAGAGCCTGGAGCCTGCTTCAGATTCTGTCTCCCTCTCTCTTTGCCTCTCCCCTGCTCATGCTCTGTCTCTCTCTGTCCAAAATAAATAAATATTTAACAAAAATTTTTTTTAATGTGAAAATTGAAGGGTGCCTGAGTGGCTCAGTCAGTTAAGCGTCCGACTTCAGCTCAGGTCATGATCTCACAGTTCGTGAGTTCAAGCCCCGCATCAGGCTCTGTGCTGACAGCTCAGAGCCTGGAGCCTGCTTTGGATTCTGGGTCTCCCTCTCTCTCTGCTCCTCCCCCGCTCATGCTCTATCTCTCTCTCCTTCAAAAATAAATAAAAAATTTTTAAAAAGGTTTTTTTAATGGGAAAATTGAAGGTTAATATATTGGGAATTATAATCATGCATTACTGAACCCAGTTTATTTAAAAATGGCTTTTTCCCCCCAGAACCTGTAAGTTCCATTCTTGGGTAAACAAGACCCAAGTTTAAACTTTTGGAAAGACTTGTTCAAGTTTTTTAACATAGATTTCAAGAAATTCAGGGCTCCACAAATCTAGCTAAACTAGAAGTGCACAGAAGCCTTTCTTTGAGTTGACAGCCTTAGGGTGCATCATCTTTATCTTATTATAATGATCTCTTTTCTGAAGGATTGAAAGGAAGTGGTTATTGCAAATCTGTGTCTACTTTTCTTTCTAAACTCCAGTGAGAGCTCTGAGAACATGACTCATGATTCATACAACTCAAGGTAAAAGCATAAATTAAAAAGCATAAATTACGTTAGTCTTCTGTGTAGAATTTGTAGGAGTCTGACTTTCTGTCAGGAAACTCTTAGGAACCTAACTTAGTATGCCACTGTGGGTTGTAATTTTCATGTCTGTCAACAAGACATTCGGAATGTTAGAGGTTGTGGGAGGGCATCTCTTGTCAAAATCCAGTTCGTTTTAACCTATCAGAAGGGAATCTAAATACCTGTTTGACTTGAGTCAGAGTTTCTCATCTGGAAGTGACATAGAAGAATCATAAGATTTTTGTGTACTTTATCTAAGTATGCAGTTTTGAGACAGAAAAGCATATGTTTTGGGCCACTTTTCTTTTTTTTTTTTAAACATTCAGTCTCCTCCACCCCTGCAGCAGCTGTTTGTTGTGCAGTCTGGCACTTTAGGCAGATCTCTGTAGCTGCTGCTCTTCTGAAAGCTGCCCCAGTTCTACACATTGCATTCCTCACAATTTCTCCCTGTGCCGAGATGGTGAGGAGATCTTTGTTTTCCTAAGTATGAGGGCCCCTCTGATTCATACAGTTGGCTCAGTCAGCTTCATGCATGCATCATCCCCAGGACAGACATTTCTCTCCCCTAAGAGATCCTTCTTCACTGTTCTCTAGTCCAAGCAGGCAACTCCTGCCCGTTCAGTTTGATTTCAGAGTAACTTACATCTCCTTTAATGGTAACAAGGTACCTGGGGGCATGGTAGACTTGCTTGATCTTGCCGTTCCATTCATCCCATCCCTTCTTTTGTTAATTCAGTTAAAGACAGAGTGGATGGCACCATATCTGTCTTCCAGACAATATCAGGATATACTATCTCAAGACAGAAAGCTTACCAAATATACTTGAGTAGACATTTTTTAGAAACCAAGAACCTTTTTTTATTCTATCAAGCTGGGCTCATTAAAGTTTGTCTATACTCCTTGTCCCAAACCTAGTTGTACTTTCCAAAATGCATCGTGTCCCTGCTGTAAAGATTAGTCTCGTTCTTTTCCCAGCTAGCTTTAATTCTATACTGAAAAACAAGCCAGAAAAGGAACCACAAAAGCCATTTGGCAGGCTGCTATTTCTCTGTCGGTTACCATGGAAACAGTGATGGCTGAGTTGGGGGGATATTAGATAATAGCAGGAAGTTTGTGATGTGCTGGAGGTTTAGATGCCAAAAGCCTTGTTTTTGTAGCACATTATGTATGGATAAGCTCTGTCTTTGATCAGCCGAATCCTAAAAAATATCCACCTCAGGGTGATTGAGTTGAGGCAAGTTCAGCATTTCTGTAGCCACTTCTCTCTGTAACACCTTCTGAAGAATGTGAACCTTATTTGTAGCACCAGAAGAGATGGTTGTAAAACCACTTCCTATGGTGGAGGCTCTGAGAGTCCCCAGTGAATTGGAGTTCCTACTACCTATCTTGCTAATTGATTTTTTGCCCACTACTGGGAAGAGTGGAGTATGAAAAGGTCAGTTTGGTCATAAATACTGATATTTTTCCAGAACCTCAGAAGAAATGAAGATCTTAGAATCCAACATACTGTAATACTGACTAGCTTAAATTTGAAAGGTGACTAAATTACACTGTGCAGTATTTCATGGAGCGGTAACTGAACCTCCGCTTTAGCACCCCACTGCTGCTGGCCCAGTCATCCATATTGCTTTTTTTTTTTTTTTTAACTTTATTTATTTTGAGAGTGAGAGAGCAAGAATACAAATGGGGAAAGGACAGAGAGAGACAGAGAATCTCAAGCAGGCTCCGTGCTCAGCATGGAACCCCATGCGGTACTCGCGCCCGCAAACCATAAGGTCATGACCTGAGCCGATATCAAGAGTCGGACAGTCAATCCACTGAGCCACCCAGGTGCCCCCAGTCATCCATATTTCTTAATCAGCCCCTCTTCGGATTACAGCATCTATTCTGAGGAGTTACAAGAAATACTGGAAAGAAATTGTTAATAATCATTGTTCTTTCAGCATATCCCTAAATGAAGTCTAGAAAGTCAGTTTTTATTTTTTGTATCTGTCACTGATGGTAAAAAGCACCTATCTTCCTCATTTATATCTCTTTTTTTTTGCAAATGGGGTGATGATTGGTAGCTGCTTTATCGGAGCAATAGAAAAGTTACCCCATGAAAGGCACTATGAAAGTTTTTGCAATAATCAGTGAATTTTTAAGCTGTTAAGAATAGCAGATGCTACAGTGACTTTTCAGATGTGGAAAATTGGAAAAGGAAATGAGTAGTAGTGAAACCAAAATCCCAAGATTCCCTTGGCCTGTGAAATGGAGTAGAAGGGAGACTCGCAGAGGGTGAAGTGGCCTGTGGAATGGGAATGGTGACTGAGTTTTTGAGCTGCTATCTCTAGGGCTACTTAGTGGTTTGGAGAGAGTGAGTGAGTGGGTGGGTAGATGAAAATGTGCATGTTTGAGCAGATAAAGCTAAGTAGTTTTAGTAAGATTGAATTATCTTCAGACTTGAAATCCCGTAAGAGTTGGAATCATCATTTGCTGCCTTGGGGCCTTGTCTCAGTTGGAATCCATACCCTCACTGCCACTGGGAAGAATTCACTTTTTGCCAAGGACCATCTAGTTTTATAGTGCCACCAATGGTCCTTTTAGTCTTGGGAGAACAACCTTTTCCAAAGTGATTCATCAGATTTGCATGTGATTAGGAATGGGGTCTGCTTCCAAACTTGTCTTTTTAAAACAGTGTCCCAATGTGAGAATTTTTTCCTCCCTTTGCCATACTCATAAAAACTATTCCTAACCCTTCTGGTGATGTTCTCCTCTTTCCCAAGTGCAGTTTTCATGGTAGATGACTGCTTAGCTGGGCAGAAGAGAGCTTAGTGAGTTTGAGGAAGGAGAAGGAGGCCCCACACCAGAGCAGAGTGAGCAAGTGAGGAGCAGAGCAGGTGATAAGATGGGGAGAGTAGACAGGGGCCAGATCATGCAGAGGCTCAGGAGCCTCAGGAAGGAGCAGATTTTAAGTACATCAGGAAGCCATGGAAATGTGTTAAGCAGAAGAATGACATGATCTGATGGATAATTTTATAAAAGTAAGTTGCTGCTGTGTGGAGCCTGGACTAAAAAGGAGCAAGAGTGGAAGCCAGGAGACCAGTTAAGAACTTTTTATACCTTGTGCATACCTGGGACCAAGGCAGAGAAGGACAGAGGTGGCCAGGTCAATGACATGAGCTCAGAGGAACAGGGATTTTTTTTTTTTTTTTTTTTTTTTTTTTTTTTACATTTACTTATTTATTTTTGAGAGACAGAGACAGAACACAAGCAGGGGATGGGCAGAGAGAGAAGGAAACACAGAATCCGAAGCGGGCTCCAGGCTCCGAGCTGTCAGCACAGAGCCCAACGCAGGGCTCTAATTCACAAACCGCGAGATCATGACCTGAGCCGAAGTCGGACGCTCAACCTATTGAGCCCCGCAGTTGCCCCTGGAGCAGGGATTTTTAAGAGAGGTATGGCAATAGTGGTCTGAAAGTGTTAATGTGGATTATCTCCTGGCTCTCTGGATGGGACACACAGGATCACTTTCCACATGAGAAGTCTTCAGAGATTTGAAATCCTAGAGATGGCTAGGTTTCAATTAAGACAGGCAAGTCAAGGGAACGTTCAGAGCACATGAGGTTGGGGATCTAAGGGTGTTTGCTCATCACTGACTGGGAATTCCAGAGGACATAGTGCACAGGGGCAGGAAGGAGAGAGTTTGGGGAGGCGGGGGGAAAGGGGGAGTTGTGTCTGATCAGGTGATGTCCAGGAACGGGTTGGGAATGAGTTGTCTTGTTTTAATGGATGACTAGAGAACCCTGCACTTTTGCTAGTGACTGAGGTCAGCTGGATGTCAGACATGGTGGAATTTGTCCTCATATGCTCTTAGAGGAAGGAGAACATTAGTTTCTGTTTCTACAGTATTGGGGGTGGGGGAGCTCTTTCAAGATAGCAGTTTAAGTTGCGTTTCTTGGAAATATATTACCAAGAACGGAATCATCATTTCATGAAGTCTTCTGATTTCAAATGCACATTCAGTGTCTCTAGAATGACTGTAACAGTAAGTGTAAAGCCATGTTTATTTTTGCCGAAATTCAGTACCTTCTTGCCCCCATGCTACCCCCCAGTACTATGTCAACAACAAAGCTGAACAACAAACACTGTCAGCAGGCATTTCACTCCATTTGCCTTTCAGTGTGTCCAGTCCAGAAGGAAAGGCAAGAGTTCTCATGCTAGTCTGATGTACAGTGCTAAGTTTTAGATGCCTGCAGAGAGAGCCTCCGTTGCATTGAACAATTGCCCAGACCTCCCAAGCAAGAGGTCGGGAGGTCTTATTGAACTATTGAGGTCACTGGTCATCTCTGGTATAGGGTGATTGATTGCCCATACCAGTCCCTCATGCTTACTTCGTATTCTCACTCACCTCATCAGAACCTTCCAGGGTAAATCAGTACCAAAAATCAGCAAAGAGTTGGGTAAACACCCAAAGATTTGTATCTGGCAAAGGAGTTTAAAACCGGTTTTGAATAGATAACCTTGGCGATTTCAGATCTATGCTCTTCCAGCAGCCTTTTACTTTTAGCAGATCTTATTTCAGAAAGAGCTGCTTTTCTTTTTAAAGTAATGTATTTCAGATCAATATTGAGGATGCCATCATTTAAAGCGTGGTTTGAGTCAGCAGAATAACTAGAGATGACATTGTCGGGTCCTAGCTTTATTCTCTTTCCATAAAAAATAATACTAAAAAAGTTACCACTGTGAACAGTAAGTCCAGCTGTGTTCTTGTATCAACACTGTAGGAACAGTTTCGTATTCCAAATACAGCTGCAAGTTTAGGTGATCCGTGAAGCAGTCTAGAAGCCAGCCAGGTTCTCAAAGGCAAGGGAACACCACAATTTGATTGGGAAAACAAGCTGAAAAAAAATCTTTAAAAAAGCAGAGAGGGAAACTTTATTGGCATAGTCGTAAGTTGGGAGATAGGGCAAGTAAATGGACAGCTGGCCCTCAGCAGGTTAAGCGGCTGTAACATGGGCTAACATTCAGTTTTCAATAATCATTTCAGTCTGCAAAAAAGCCTTAATCATACATGTCAATCAGTTCTACCATGTATCTGATCCTTGGACCAGAAAGCTGGGGAAATCTCTTTATATCTGTTACCATCTTGAGAAAACCCTGTGCTTGACTCTGCAGGCATTCTTACTTACACCTGGGGTTGTTTTGGGTTTGTTTACTTGCTTTTGAAGTACAAATTCGGGAGTAAGTTTTCTATGTCTGCAGTTTCCCTTTCCTTACAACTTAACTCACTCTTTTTTTTTTTTAATTTTTTTTTTTATCATTTATTTATTTTTGAGACAGAGAGAAACAGAGCATGAACGGGGGAGGGGCAGAGAGAGAGGGAGACACAGAACCGGAAGCAGGCCCCAGGCTCTGAGCCATCAGCCCAGAGCCCGACGCGGGGCTCGAACGTGAGATCGTGACCTGAGCTGAAGTCGGACGCTTAACCGACTGAGCCACCCAGGCGCCCCTTAACTCTTAAAACACCTGTTCTATAGATCCACCCCACCACTTTGCTAATATACAGATACCATTGTCCAAAAAAGCCTTTTCTCGATTGTCATTCTGTTCTTCCTTGTAATACCGTATCCATCACCTCACTGCTGGACACTCAGCCATTTCTTAGCTCCCTTTTCCTTTCCTAATCTCACACTTTTCTCATTGCTATTTCCATACCTTTTTGAAGGTTTTTCCTTTACATTCAGCCTCTGAAGTGTGGATATTCAAGATTATCTTTGATTCTGTTATCTTTGTTTATATGAGTTTTTAGGAGATTATAAACTGGCAATAGATTGTAAATGCCATATGGGCAAGGTCAGTTTCTGTCTTATTATGTCTCCAGGATTTAGCATTGTCTGTGTGTGTGTGTGTGTGTGTGTGTGTGTGTGTGTGTGTGTGTGTGTGTGTGTTGGTTATATAAGTTAATAAACAAGATTTCACTTGCTCTTATGGCTTCAACTGTTCCTTCTTGGGTGGAGTGACTTCTGAATCTCTTATCTCCAGCTTTGACTTTTATCTCACTTACGGATCACATGTACATATTCACAGGACATTGCCACCTATAATAGCACATGTGACTTGACCTGAAAATATAAAATCAGATTTATTGTTCTCTCAGAAAACTCCACAGTTCCATCTGCTAATAGTCCATTTATGTTCACGATATCACTGTTCTCTTGGTCAGGTTCACGTGTAAGTTATTTTTAGTTCTTTCCTGTTCTCTTAATTGTTTTAATTCCCAGATCTTCTTAATTTGTTCTTGAATCCCTCTCCTAGTGGCCATCTTTATCCCAGGCTCTTTTTACCACATACCTAGGGTACTGAAATGTCTTTTAATTTCAATCTTTTCTCTCTCAGTTCTATTTGATGCCCAGATGACAGCTATTTTCAGGAATAGGTCACTCTCTCTCTCTCTCTATCTCCTCTCTTCTCTGTCCCACAATTACTAACTGAGCACCTACTATGTGTCAGGTGCTATGCTCAAATCTGGGGATATAGCAGTGAATATGACAAGTATGGGGCCTTTCTCATGGAGGTCATAGGAGCTAGACTACAATCAAATGAACAAAGAGCAACGATCACAACTTAAATAGAAGGTGGGAGACTCTGTGGTACTGCTGGTTTGGACTAAGGTGGTGGCAGTGGGGATGAAGAGAAGAGGATGAACTTGAGGCATGATTTTGAAGGTGAACCAGTAAAACTTGCATTTCTACTTTAGAGGTAAGGGTAAGAATCGAGAGTGACTCCCAGGTTCATGGCTTGAGCAGTTGGTGGGTAGCTCCTCGGAGGAGGAGGAGCAGGGACTTTTGCATTTGATTGTGGTCTTGTTGAAGGAGGATTCATAAATGGAGTTAAGGGTTCTTCTTCTACATGCTAGGTTGAAGAAGCCTGAGACTTCCAGTGGGAAGTAGGCCATTGGCTGTATAGGTCTGTGGTTCAGATGACAGGCCTGTGCTGGAGACGTCATCTGGAAATTGTCAGAATAACAACAGGAAAGTGATGATGATAAATAACAAATGTGTAGTGTTGACTCTGTGCCTGGCCCTGTTCTAAGTGCTTCATAGTCAATCTTCCAGGAATCCCATGGAGTCGATACCACTATTATCCCTGTTGTACAGATGAGGTGGCTGAAGCATCCTGTTAAATCACTTAGTCAGTGTGGCTCAGACAGCCGTTGAATTGAGTTAGAACTAGTAATGTAGATAATATGGAAAACTATGGAATTGCACGTCATCATTCAGAGCAAAAGAAGAGCAGAGAGCCAAGATTGAGCTCAGTGCTTTCATCGCTTTGTTTTCCAACTCAGAAGCCTTTATTTGCTCCTACTGGAACAAAAGATAAAATGTCAGTTCCTTAGCCAGACTGTCAAATCTTTACATAATCTGTGCCCAGTCTGCCCTGGTGTCTTGCTGTTCCCTGTGTGATCGCCCCATTGTGCGAGGTCATCTCTCTGCTCTCCCTTGCGCTCGCTCTCTGCCTTCTCATTAATGTGCTCCTCTCCAGGATTCAAGGGCCCACTGTAGCCTTGAAGCCTCCAGTGCAGAAACTAATCATAGTTACTGCATGTCAAGGGCTTCCTGAGAGCTCGGAAAATGAGAAACAGGTTGCGGGCCCCCACTTTGTCCTTTCTGCTCATTTGCGTTTGGTTTTATCAGCATCTTCTTGGTAAAATGATGGAAAATTTTCACATAAGTAGCTCATCGACTTACCAGGATCGGGATCACTTGAAGAATCAAAGGTCTCACTGTAGACTCAGACCACTAACTCGGAACTACATTCTGCTTTCAAGGGCCTTTTCTCCTTGAGTTGGGTCGCTGAAATTAAGAATGTGTGCCTGAAGTGACATGTGTGTCCTGAGCTTTCTGTCAAGCACTACCGTGTGGAATGGCGAAGCAGGATCAAAGAAGCCCAGCAGATCATAACTGGCCTTGCTCGGGAGCTTCCAGGCTAGGGAGAATGACGAGATGTGGGCATAAAAGGGGTCAGGCGATGGGTCCCACCAGCAGCACGGCCGGGCCGCTCCCGAGGTGGACCTGGTTCTCAGACTTGCTTATGCTGCCCAGCGTTTGAAAAGAAATTGTATTACTTGCCAAAATTTATAACTCAGGAGTTTTTCATAAAAAATCCCATTTCTCGTCTTCCCTGGAAAACCCAGAAAATCAGACAACCCTGAGGCAATGGTGAGCTGGAGCTGCGGAGTGGCTACACCTGTGTGCAGGCCCGTGCTCTCCGGTTCTCCGTGGCCCCCGCTCCCCGCTCCCCACTCCCCACTGTCTCGTGTCCTACCGCCACTCCTCATTTATGCTGCCTGCTGCTGTTTGTGACCCTTGCGGTTCAGTCCCGTGCCTTGTAATTAGAACGGGAGATATTACAGAATTCCAAAAGGAGTAGAGATCACTTCGGAGAGCACGGTGGAAGGAATAGAAGCTTTAGAGTCCGGCAGATCTAAATTCAAATACTAGCCCTGCCTGCCTCCTGTCAGTCTTCTGCCTTAGAGATGTGCTTTCCCTCTAGCTCCTTTTGCTTACGATAAAATGGGCGATATCACCTCCTTCACAGGGTTGTGCTGAGCGTTAGCAGTGACGTACACATAGTTCCTGACATGCCTGGCCCCTGGGCAGCATACACTGTGGTTGATCCTATCCAAAAGTATTTGGAAACTTATAAAAAGAAGCCTGGGGGAAATAAAAGCACCAAATTCCAGATAGATTAAAGAGTTAATCTAAACAAATGTAGACTCTTTTTTTTTTTTTTATTAACCAAAAAGGAAATGTAGTTGTATGTTTAACTTCCCTCAGGATGAGAAAAGACTTTCTAAGCATAAAAACCATGAAGGAGAGCCAAAGAAAGGTCAGAGTTGACTCTAAAAGTTTTTGAGCTACTCTACGTTAAATATCATAAACACAGTTAAGGGACAAATAGCAAATGAGAAAAATATTTACAGAAACTATGACAAAGGGTAAATATCTCACTATCTGTGGTTACAGATCAGTAAGAAAAATACAACATCCTGTAGAACAATGGACAAAGAACGTGAGCAGAGGGTTCACAACAGAATAAATGCAAACAGCAAATAGACATGTGAAAAAGTGTTGGACTAGGTTAGTAATTAAAGAACTCTCTGTTTGAATAATGAGTTGTCATTTTCCCCCTAAATTTTTTAGGGGAGGATAAGTACTGCTCTATTTTCCTGATGGAATTAGAAATTTCCACAACCTTCTTAAGAAAGCATTTTGGTACAACAAATCAAACTGCTTTAAGGATCCAGTAATTCCACTTTTGACAATATATCCTTAGAAAAACACCCAGAAATGTTTTGCCCAGGATCTACTTGCAGTAGCCTGCCTACCTGCCTCCCTCCTTCCCTCCCTCCTTCCCTCCCTCCTTCCCTCCCTCCTTCCCTCCCTTCTTTCCTTCCTTCTTTCCTTCCTTTCTTCTTTCCTTCCTCCCTTCCTTTTCTTTCCTTCCTCCCTCCCTCCCTCCCTCCCTCCCTTCCTTCCATCCATCCATCCATCCATCCATCCTTCTTTCCTTTCTCTCCCTTTCTTTTCTCTCTTTTTTTTTTCTTATCAGTACCGGCATATTAAAATCTCAGTGTCTAATAGTATGTTCCTTACTGCTATATTCTTAGCATTAGGCACAGTGCCTGACATAATACAGGTGGTCAAAAAATATTTGTGAGTTTGAAGAAGGAAAGATATGTTCATATAAAGGAATATTATAGAACCACATTTGCGAATACTGTACCTTTAAGATGTTCGGGGCGCCTGGGTGGCGCAGTCGGTTAAGCGTCCGACTTCAGCCAGGTCACGATCTCGCGGTCCGGGAGTTCGAGCCCCGCGTCGGGCTCTGGGCTGATGGCTCGGAGCCTGGAGCCTGTTTCCGATTCTGTGTCTCCCTCTCTCTCTGCCCCTCCCCCGTTCATGCTCTGTCTCTCTCTGTCCCAAAAATAAATAAATAAATAAATAAATAAATAAATAAATAAATAAATAAATAAATAAATAAAAGATGTAAACACATGCTCACAATATAATGATAAAAATGTAAAGTGCGTAATTATATTTATACAGCGTTTCCTGGGCATTCATTGCATGAAATCTGGATAATAGGATTATGTTTTCCTGGTACTTTTCCTCAGTCGTTCCCGTATTTATTGATATGTGTGATAGCATATTTCAGAAGGGCAAGACCACATAATCCTCTTTATAGAACTTATCAGAGAGTAGGAAGGCAGACATTGAACCAGTAATTCACAAGTGTGTCGTTTACTTCAGTGAACTTGTGTTACTCTTAAAATAGGAAGAAAAACTATGCTGCTGCTGATTTTCAAGCATTGATGGTTGCTTATAATTTCTAATTAGGATGAGAAAGGAGCGATTCCATGAAAACTCTATATAGAGCTTGTAAAATGTGAACTTAACCTTTCCAATGGAAAAAAAAATGTTGCGGTTTCCTGTCTGTTGAATAGTTAGTAATCATAGAATGATAAATACACCCAGATTTTTTCCCTTAAATACCATTTTTCTAAAGGAAACTAGGGGGGCTTGTGTCAGGAGGTGGAGGTGAGATTGTAGAACTTTGGAAGGGCCCAGAAGACCTTGGGAATCCTAATCAAGTGTTCAGATAAACTGGCTGTGCTTCGCAAGGATGGAGGGAGAGTGTTGATCATAATTAATATAGAAGTATATATTTTTTGCTTTATCTGCTTGTGAAGTTTTGAGTGTGTGGAAAACCAAATCATCAACAACAAAACCCACCTTGTAGACTGATTATAACCCTAAACGCCTCTTTTTTTAAGTAAGCTCTGTGTCCAATGTGGGGCTTGAACTCACAACCCTGAGTTCAAGAGTCGCATACTCTACTGACTGAGCCAGCCAGCGCCTCTAAAAAGCCTCTTTTCACCAGGGTCAGGGATGGAAAATTTTATCCTATGCCATGGTTTTTTTAGGGGTGTTTTCTTTTCTTTTTTTTTTTTCTTTTGTCTTGAAAAAAGACCTAAGTAAATCAAAAGGGTTACAGAACCATTGTTTTGGTAACTTTACCATGCCTAATGGTCTAAACAGTCTGACTGGTGTTTCCAGTGTTGCTCATCCATTTATCAATTTGTGTCTTTATGCACTGCCGCGTGAGCTCCACTGGCCTTTTACGTGCTTCCTGACTGGAAGAAGTCTCTGCGTGTCTTGGTTAAGTTAAAGAGTGGCTCCGGGGTCTTTTGGCACTCTGGCCTCAAGAAAAGAAGAAAGCATTTGTGAGCTCTGTGTTGCTTTGGTAGAACCCCTTGCTCTCTTTTCTATCTCCTTCCGCAAATTAGGAATGTGTTTTCTGAGCCAAGGGATTGGAAGGAATAAATAACAACCAGCAAAGTAATGACATCACCTCTTGGGTATCATTGTCTCTTTCAGAGACTGATTAAGAGTAGCTCCATGGGGCTCCTGGGTGGCTCAGTTGGTTGAGCGTCCGACTTCGGCTCAGGTCGTGATCTCGCGGTCCGTGAGTTTGAGCCCCACGTCGGGCTCTGTGCTGACGGCTCAGAGCCTGGAACCTGCTTCAGATTCTGTGTCTCCCTCTCTCTCTGCCCCTCCCCCACTCACACTCTGTCTCTCTCAAAAAGTAAACATTAAAAAAAAAAAAAAAAAAAGAGTAACTCCATCCCCGGGACACCTGGGTGACTCAGTCAGTTAAGCAGCTGACTCTTGATGTCGGTTTGGGTCCTGATCTCACGGTCTTGAGATCAAGCCCCGTGTCAGGCTCAGTACAGACAGTGCAGAGCCTGCTTGGGATTCTCTCTCTCTCTCTCTCTCTCTCTCTCTCTGTCTCTCTGTCTCTCTCTCTCTGCCCCTCCACTGCTCGCACTCTCAATCTCTCAAAATAAATAAACATTAAAAAAAAAATAGTAGCTCCATCGCAAGTGAAGGATCACCCCCTTCTGCTTTTATGTACAACTAAAGGTTATATTGGAGGTAGTGTATTTAAAATCAACTTGAGGCTTTTTCTCATTTGAAAAATTCAGATCTTAGGAACATTAAGTGAAACGTGGCTCTGTTGAATATCACTTTCTGTCAGTGCTGGTATTTTCCCCTTGCATCTGGAATTCTCTCTCACTTGTTACGTCTATTCCCGGTGCATGTTTCCAGGCAGAATTACAGTGCTCACCCTGTCTCTTCCATTGGCCTTGGTACTCCCTCTTCCCTAATAATGTTTTTACTGTTCTAAGAGATCTTCGTCTCAGAATTGTCTTTGTGTCTGGCTCAGTGTCTTTCCTCTCTGCTTCATTTTTCTGCCCTGTCCTTGTGTCTGTGCTTGAGTTATAGACGAAGATTCTGCTGCACTCCCTGAGTGTAGGGCACTCCTCCTGTACAGGGCAAGAGGTCTGCTCCTAGCTGTGTTGAATCTTGATTTGGCAACTGACTTTACAGCCCCAGTCAAGGAGCCCTGAGCCCTCTAATCTCATGGCCGATGCACTCCCTTCTGATACCTTTTCTCCAGTAGGACATACATTTGTGGTTGGAATCCTTTTTTATAGAGAGCCGCTCAGCTTTTCTGAGTTGCAGCTGGGCCACCCGAGAACAGGGTCACCTTCCCACTGCTCTCTGATTGGCTGACGGGTCAGAGGTTAATGCTTCACGCTTACTTGCTACTGAAAAAGAAAAGGTGGCAGGCACAATTAAAATCAATCACTGAAACCAAAAGTTAGGTTTAAACATTGCTTTTATCTTCTGCTTGGAAAAGTTATGACTGTGCTCGACAAAGTCACTGCCAAGGGTTGGGACCTAGAACTTAAACTGTTTATGCAAGTTCATTATTGTTTTGATTTTGATTTTCCTGAAGGAAATCATTGTAAATAGTTACATTCTCCGAAGCACTCCTGCAATAGTAAACATAAACACAGTATTGCAGTGAAATCAATCCTGTAGTAACCTAAATGCAGTCCCTTGCATCCGAAGTGAAGCAGATGAATGAGTGGATCTGCCCAGAACGGAAGTGGAAAGATCAGGAAGGTTGGGTGTCAGCTCTTGATAAGCTCTTCGTTGCTGTGAGCACGGAAGTTGTTAAATGCACCCCTTTGTCGGCTGCGAAGGAAGAGTGACCCCCACCTGTTGGCTGTTTCGCAGACCACTCTGTGAAGCTTCCATCAGAGGATTGGACATGAATGGACTTTGAGCTCTCTGGAAGAGAGGGGCAATGGGAATACAAGGCATTTGTATCCGAAGTGTTGTGATCTGTGCTGTCAGGCTTAAATAGCCCGTCTCAGTTTGCAACACTGTTCTGGTCAAGCCAGAGCTCCCTTCTTTAAGAAAATCCTGCTGCTGACTATTCTGGAAAGAAACAAGAATGTATCTCCAAGACACCAGAGGAGCTATAGGAAGAGTTGTGACTAGTTTAACATAGGTACCAATTAATGAATTATCATAACTTCTGAAAAAGCAGTGAGAACTCATCACACCACATCTTGTTTAAAAGCCTTGTTTTCCACACTATGTCAGAACACAGAGCATGGCATAAAGCAGATGTAAGGAGTTCTCGTATGAATGACTTAATTTCTTCACAGGTCAGAATGGGCTGTTCTGCATTTTAGATGCTGATAATAATAGCTGGCACTTATACTGTACTTAATATGTGCCAGTCTCCAAGGAATTTACACGTATTCGATCGGTGGAGGCTCATAACAGCCCTGTGTGGCAGGTCCTGTCATCATCCCCATTCTACAGATGAGTAAATTAAGGTACCGACGGTGACGCAGCTTGCCTAAGGCCAAACAGCTGCCAAGTGACAGAACCAGTATACGAGCCCCTATAGTCGAGCTGAGTAGAGGTTTGCATTTCTTGACCATCGTCAGCTTCTCTTGCGTCTTGATCACACCACAAAAAATGTAGTGCAATGAATGCTGTTTTCTAGGAAGAGAATGGAGACTACACCTATGTGGAAAGAGTGAAGATACCCTTGGATCATGGGACCTTGTTAATCATGGAAGGAGCTACACAAGCTGACTGGCAGGTGAGAACATGCAAGTGATTTGGATTCACTCCTATGGAAGCAGTGTCCTGACAGCTTGTGATTGTTAATTTCTGTAACAGATGTGGTGAAAAGCAAGGTGCTTTTATTGTGAGCGAGAGGCGGTAGAGTGATGTCATTATCAAGGAGTTTTGATGCTACTGACAATCAGAATGGACCTCTGCGGCAGCAACGTGCAGCAGAACTTTCTGTGACAGCAGAAAAGTTCTGCATCTCTTAAGTCCCCATGTAGTAGCCTCTAGACACACACGACTCTTCTTCATCTCTTGAAATGTGGCTAGTGTGTGGAAGGGCTTAAGTTTGAATAGCATCAGGTAGCCAGTGGCTAGCACATCACCTTGGGCCGCACAGCTCCATGGCTCAGGCCAGACCGTAAAGCAAGGTCATGTTTAAGGTGTGCAGGTTCACGTAAGAGCACTTGGCACAAGAGTGGAATTTCACGCCTGTCTTTGGTCTCAGCCGTTTACATGCTGTTTTAGGAGATTGGGGGAAATGGCAGGAAGCTGAGAGGAAGAACAGGTAGAAGAGGTGAAAATACTTCACTGCGAGGGCGCTGGCCAATCAGAGCAATGGTGGGGGGGGGGTGTTCTTCAAAGAAGAAAACCTTTCTCCGCAAGACTTCCAAGAGCTCATTGGTACTTACGGGGGTCGCGGGACGGGGGTCCGTCTCCTCATAAATGTGTTTATGTCAGAGTTGTCTGTGTTTCCATTTAGCATCGAGTGCCCAAAGAGTACCACTCCAGAGAACCGAGAATAAACCTGACCTTTCGGACAGTTTATCCAGACCCCAGAGGGGCGCGCTGGTGACGGGCGGTCTTTGTGAGGAGCTCTGCTGAGACTGAGCTGAGACTCCCACCCTGAAGAGACTTCCAGAGGCTGGTCCAGCTGATCTCGTGGTGCAGCTGCTTGGAGGGTGAGGGTGTGGGTTGCTTCCCAGCTTGGAGTCCTGTTAAACGACAGCTGGCCTCTCCCATTCACAGTATGCGTACTGTGGGGACAGTGCTCCCTGCTCACATCCTGAAATCGTACACGATATGTTCTTTAGGCAAAGTAAAAACTGCTGTGGCTGTGCTCACGAGTGATTTTGTCCGTAAGCAGTTTTTCTCTTGCCCTCCCTGCTTCACTGGAAGAAACGTGAATGTGCTTTGCCTCCAGGGTAAATCCGCACGTGTTCATTCCTTGTGACTTGGTGAAATAGAGCCACAAATATGTGTCAGCGACTCCGGAGCCCCCGCAGGCCCACAGCTGCTGAGACCCAAGCAGAGGTGGCTTCTCAGAGCTTTGTGGAAGGCTGCCCTGACTCCTCAGCATCTTGGCTTGTGTGCTTTTGTCATGGAAAGCTGCCTGCTCTGGGAGCACTTTATTTAGTTGAGTCTCTTTCCTGGGACACAGACAGGTTACCGGCCTCTGAACGAAGAATGGAGGCCATGTTCTCTCGCCCAGCCATCTTCAGGCAGCCGCCTGGGTACTTGTCACATGAGAGAAAACTGTCCCTCAAAGGCGGAAGTAGGTGAGTGATGTCATGAGAAATTTAGGCTGAAGAACAGCAAATGTCCTGCTGGTGACAGCTGTCCCACATAGATGAATTTCCCCTAGAGAATAACTTGAGTCATTTGAAGCCATATAGAAGCGGGAGCCGTCCTACGGGGATAGACTCAGTTACCTAATAGTTGTCTTTACTTTGAGTTCCAGGGGCCCTATGATGAAAATTTTCTTCTGACTCAGTGCTGTCTTAGACACAAGTTCCCGAGATTCAGCGCTTAGTCCATGATGTCACCAGGTTCCCCAAACAGAACAGAGTGGCTGCCCTTTATTGCATCATAAAGTCACATGTCTTCTTGACCTGTTGACTTAGGAGCACTGTGCCAGACTGATTCCAAACCAAGATATGGAGAGACACTTGAGAGAAAGAAAATGGATGAAAACAGGGCAAGAGAATTAGAGTTTCCTTAGCTGCCTGTGGGGAAAATTTACAGAGCCTTCTTGCTTTTGATCTTGTTTCCAAGATTTATGGCCTCTGTGATTTTGGTGAAGTGCCAAAGGCTGGGCAGGCTCTTCCCCGAACTCAGATGTAATACCGGGCCTGGCCAGGCCCTGTTCTTTGACAGTCTTTCTGGCTTCTTGCGTTGGGGTTTTCCCCACCCCATTTTTTAAATGTTTCACATGTGGATGGCTCCTTTTTGTAAAAAACACTAAGTGCTTTATAAAATCTGGGCATTATAACGCACTTTTCAGTGAGGGAAATACAAATCACCGTAAAAATAAAATAAAACCTCTGATCCCTAGCTTTTTTCTTTTTTTAAAAAAAATTTTTTTTCAACTTTTTTTTTTATTTATTTTTGGGACAGAGAGAGACAGAGCATGAACGGGGGAGAGGCAGAGAGAGAGGGAGACACAGAATCGGAAACAGGCTCCAGGCTCTGAGCCATCAGCCCAGAGCCCGACGCGGGGCTCGAACTCACGGACCGCGAGATCGTGACCTGGCTGAAGTCGGACGCTTAACCGACTGCGCCACCCAGGCGCCCCCCTAGCTTTTTTCTTGAAAAAAAATTTTTTTTAATGTTTATTTATTTTGGACAGAGAGAAAGAGCATGAGCAGGGGAGGGGCAGAGAGAGAGGGAGACACAGAATCTGAAGCAGGCTCCAGGCTCAGCTGTCAGCACAGAGCCCGACGCGAGGCTCAAACTCACAGACCGAGAGATCGTGACCTGAGCCGAAGTCGGACACTCAACCGACTGAGCCACCCAGGCGCCCCTCCTAGCTTTTTTCTTATTAAACAAAATCTGGCCAGGGTGGTACAGCCAGCTTTGGTTTTGAGTTTGATGCATGACATTGGGAAATTCCTCTTCCATTCCCACAAACGAAAGAACTGGCAGATGGTTCCCAGCCTTACGGCATCCCTCCTAATGGGTCATGATCTCCCCTTGCGTCAGCTGCAGATTTGATCTCTTCACTCATCGCTGCCATGTCTGTCAGGGAAATGAATTCCTACTCGACAGCTGACAGCCTGGGCCACCACCTGGGCTTCTTCATCTGAGAGCAGCAGTCTTAACTTTTGTTGCTTGCTGTCCAGTGCTAGAGTGCTAGAACTGCCTTTTTTTTTTTTTTTTTTTTTTTTTTACCACTAAGATAATGTCCCTTTTGAAATGAGAAGGTAGGTACTTGCCGTAGAGTTAAAGTACAGGGTTTAGGACTGGGACGGGAATTCCAGAACCTGGCAAAGGTTGCTCAGTCACTGTACCAACTTGTTGCTGTATTTTCCTGGCCGTAGATCTTAACTAGGAATTAGGGGGAAAACTACTTTGCCGACATTACTTATAAAGCAAGAGGAAGCAAATGTAACAACATGGCATGAAGAAAAACAGCTTGAGTTTTTTGCTTCCCTTTTTTTGAGCTTTAATAACCTGCTAGGCACTGTCCTGGGAGCTTTTGATACATAATCCCTAATCCTCCCCACAGCCCTGCAAGAAAGACATACTATTTCCATTGTAGAGACCAGGCAGCTGAGCCCCCAAGAAGGGTTAAGTGATTTAATAGGACTTGTAAGCAGCAGAAGCAGAATTCCAACCACAGGTGAGTCCTTACACTGTGTGCTTTTTCCTGTGCCGTCATCAATTTAGGCTGAATAGTTTACTGGGCACCCCTGGGAGCCGGAGCCTCAGGGCTTGCCCCTGCACAGCTGGCCACCCAGCTCGCCCTGGTCCCCTGCTGGCAGAGCTGACTGCCAGGCCACCCTGTTTGTCCTCTGGCATTCCGGTACGTGAAGGCAGGCACCTGTAGCTCGTCTCTCTTCACTACTAGCAGCTCCTGGTCAGAAACCGTCCTGCCAACTGGACTAATAATTGGCCATTTAACTAGGGAAGCTCTTTTTGGGGGGACAGAACCCAATTTCTGGCAATTTAGGTAAATTCTCATCCAACCTTCCTGCCAAGTGACCCAGAACAATGTTTCTTGGTCATACCCCAGGAAACTCTCTTGAGGTAGATGCATGGTCCCTTCCACTCTTCACTCTAACCTGTGAGTCCAGCTGAGGGCTCTGAATGATGCCCAAACTCAGCATCAGGCTTCTTCATGATACTTCCCGACAGCCGTACTCCAGTCAGCAGACAGCCCAAAGAAACGGGTCAGGTTGTACACTAAAAATGTCTTGACAGGGGGCTCCCGCCTGGGTGGTTCAGTCAATTAAGTGGCCGACTCTTGTTTTCGGCTCAGGTTGTTATCTCATGGTTTGTGAGTTCAAAGCCCTTGCTGGGCTCTGCGCTGGCAGTGTGGAGCCTGCTTAGGATCCTGTCTCTCTCTCTCTCTTTCTCTCTGCCCCTCCCCTGCTCATGCTCGCACTCTCTCTCTCTCTCTCTCTCAAAATAAATAAACTTCAAAAAATAAAAATAAAATATAAAGATGTCTTCACAACAGGCAGCTTGCCTCAGAGCACAGAACTTGCCTCAGAACACTGTACCCCCAGCCTCAGATGGTATCCTTAGTACTGAAATCGCTATCCGCATTGTTGACTAAGCCACTAACTCAGACGGCATTGACTGTTGCTCATAAGTTCGGATCACGGCTCACAAACCTGACATTTCCTCGTGGTGCTCGCGTTCTGCGGCCTCCATGGCTGATATGACCTCGTCCTCGTGCGTGGCAGGTCTCTCTGGGCCTGGTCAGTGTGTGGCACCGTCTCCTGAACTGTGTCATGGCAAACCCCTCAAGAGCTGAGTGGGTTCTGCACTGAGCAGAATGCCCCGGTTGGGGGACTTGAGAAAAGTCCCTGACACATGATGGGTGCCTGCCCTGCTGGGAATATTTCTTTCTTGAATTTTGGCAGCTTTTACTTGGCTGCAGATTATCTAAGACCCGCTTTGCCTTTTCTGGTCATAGTACTTGTAAACTGTTGAATCTAAAGTCTCGATGGCTTTATTTTTCTTAACAATGCCTTCGAAAAAGCCGGATGTTTCAATAGTGATGCATTCTGTTTGTTTAAATCGTAACCTCTACCTGGTTCCACCCACATGCTCTCCTCAGGAGGACTTAGTCTGCAGCTGTCCCCATCGTTCCTCCCCATTATCTCTTTGGAAAGAACTCTCACAGGAGATCCCTGTCAGTTTTGTGCTCCTGGAATCCATTCTTAAATATGGTGATTCCCGTGTCTGAGGGTCATTGGGGAAATGGCATCGATGTTTGTTTATTAGAGCAGAACACAGACCGAGGGTGCCTTTTCCAGCTGGCTTAGTTGCTACGCCCATTTAGAAGTGCCTTTCCAGCCTGTGAACAGAGCCCCATGTTGGGCTATTTTTTTAGTGTTAGAGCTGGGCGAGGAGCCCAGTGTCAGAGAGCCGTGTAGAAAACAGGACAAGTTAGGCAGGACATTTGTAGCCTGCATCACCAGAAAGATTGCTTTCTTAGATAAGCCGACTCAGAGCCGACCAACGTATGTGTGACAGCGTTGTCATTACAGTTATGTCTGTGCTGTCACTCCCCCTCATCGTACGGGTGATGTCACACCCCTGAACACCAGGGACGGTCCCTCTTCTCGTGGGCATCCAGAATTTGTGGGCATGTTCAGGCAGGACCCTGGCCTCTGACCCCACTAGCTTTTAACTCTGGACACAAATTATAAGTTTCTGAATGGGAAGGAAAGTTGAAAGGTGAAACCCAGAAGGGAGTGTGCAGACTGTATGTGTATGTGTGCGTGTATGTGTATATACTGTGTTGGGCCTACTACGTCCCTAATTCTGATTTCTTCCTAAATGCAATCCTAATGAGGTGGTGGTTTTGTTTTTTAACCAGATAGGGAAAAGTGTACCTAGAAGATTGGTCAGATCCTGATACCTGGTGTCCCAGGGTGGGCTGGAAAAGGCCTGCAGGGCTAATTGTCGGCTAGCCTTCTGTGTTGTCTTTGGGCTTCCTCCACCTCGACCCTGGCTCCAGGCATGGGGGGAAGAGCCGCAGTCAATGTCTCCTGGGGCTGGGGCTTTCTTGGTGCCTTCACCTGGAAGCACTGTAGAGATGCCAGGAGGAAGTGTGGGCCAGCATGGGGCTCTCAAGAGGGGCTGGGTGATCAGGTTGCAATTAGCCGCCTACGGCAGGAAAGGCGTGGGCAAACGCACTGTGACAGGCACCTGCCACACAGCGCCTGTGATGATCCAGATGCCCCTGGAAAGGCCATCAGGATGCACGCACCCTCCTGCTAGATGTGGCCCGAAGGTTTCCTGCTGCAGCAAGTGGCAGAGACTGTAGGGCTGCCTCGCCCTGAGAAGGCCTGCCCCAGGCCCTTCTGCAGGTGCTGTGATGACCAAGTTTGTCCACAACAGTGGCTTTTGTCCTGCCTTTCTTGTCTGTACTTGAGAATGGGCATGGGTGGGGCCCTAGGATGGGAATCCACACCCTCCAAAAACAATTGTGGTTTGAGGGCTGTATCCTCCCTGCCTAAAGAATGTTTCTGGTATGGGTGGATGAAGGATGCCATGGGGATGGGGGGTGCTTCGCAAATTCTGGCCCAGGGGTATTCAGGCTGCAGACCACCCAGGCAGGACTCAGAAGTGTCTTCCTGCACCCTTGTTGGTTAGAGAAAACTCTCCTGGAATGTTTCCTCTGAACTTGTCTAAGGGATTAACCCCCAATTTCTTCCCTGCACCCTCTCTCTGATAGCTTTTAGTCTCCATTCACCTGCAGTGAAGGGGAAAGGAAGACAGCTAGCCTAGAGGTAGAAATCACGGGGGAGTGTGGGTGTGTGGCTTCCCTCTCACTGCCCTCCCTCTCCCCCAGTCTGCCTCTGCCTGCAGCCTCCTGCCCTGCGCTGGGTGCAGGTGGCCAGAGAGGAGAGCAAGTGAGCTCACATGCACGCCTTGCCCTCGGTCTCCCAGAGTACTCCGAGGCTGTAAGTTAGGAGCTGCTCTCCCCATTGGACAGATGAGGAAACTAAGTTGCAGAGGTGCTCATCCCAGAGGCACCCAGGGAGTGAGGCAGAACAGGCATGAAGACGACGTATCAAGTGCGTAGGCCGTTGTTCTTTCTACCACTCAGAGGTTCTGTGGCCTTCTCTGAGATTTCTAGCTAAAAGCAGCACCTGGTGACAAGAGGGAACATGGGCACAGACAGCCCAGAAAGTCACAGTGCCCGTTGGGCTCAGCCCTCCGAGGAGTGGTCCTGGCGGTGTCAGTGCCGCACCAGCCAGGTGGCTCGGTTCGCGGCAAGGATCCCTGCTGCAGCTTCAGGGAGCCTCCTCCTGCCGAAAATACTGCGAGCCAAGCTCTGCACCAAGTGCTGAGGGCAACTTCCAGTGAGACCGGCCTGGATCTGGCCTTGCAAAGGGGTGTGCCTCCACTTACAGCGCTGCCTGCAGGGGTGGGGGGAATTAGGGAGCAGCCGCGACACCCCCACTCCTGCCGCAGCCTCCACATCTGTCGGAATTGCCGCCAGAGAGCCTCCGCTTGAGTGTCACTCTCCCCTTTATAGCTGAGACGCCTTGGACCAGTCAGTGAGCCCCCAAGCCTCAGTTCCCTCAGTGGCACAGCAGACACAGAAGACCACCTCTGCCAGGTCTCCTGAGGGCCGAGATCATGAATGCAACACTCCTGACAGTAATGTGCTCAGTAATGTAATTGTCTTAAGTAGAACGTTCAGCCCAGCCCTGACCCTGGTGTGGGGTGGCTGCCCAGTGGCCCTGTGGTCCCTCCCTTCCTCTCAGCAGGCTCCCTGGGTGCCCACACCTCTGTTGCAGTCAGCCAGGGGAGGCCCGGAGGCCCTGCTTGGGAGGAGTGGCGAAATGAAATGGTCTGTGAGCGAGGCTGAGCATATTAAGATCCAGCTGCACTTAAGTGTCTCCTGGGAAGTTCTTTAGACCGAGCTGACGAGAGCTCCCAGATGCCAAAGTGGCCTCCCATCAAGGCTCCGCTCACTCTCTGCAGCCCCACCACATGCTCCCCGGGTGACTGGTCTCCTAATGCACCGTCCCCGGCCCCCAGCCCGATTCCACCGCCTCTTCCCCCTGGGGCAGCGTTTGAGCTTTCCCAGCCCCAGCGAGCGGGTCACCAACCAGGCCCAGACGCACCCCGCCGGTCACATTGTTATCTTGTCCTCGCTGGCAGTTTCTAAATTCCGTACAGAACGCCTCGGCCTGGAAGATTAAACAAGATTGCCCGTTTGGAATTCTGTTCAAGACTAGGGCTTTTATGTCCACAGATTGTGCATTAGATGCAGTGGGGAGTATATAAAAGGAGGACACAATCCCTTCCATTACAGATAGAAGTAAGCCGGCAGGGCTTTGAATTTCTTCCTCAGAATTAGTTTTTGTTCCTGAAGGAATATGTGTTGTTTGCAAGAAATTGAAAAGAAAAGATAAAAAGAAAAAGGAAAATCATTATTAACTTTACGACCAGAGAGAACAGCTCTTCACGTTTTGCAGTGTATTTTTTCCACATATTTGTGTACTTTCAGAAAAAAAGCTTCATACCGAACTCACCATTAGCCTTCCCCTATCTAAGATGAACATTAGTGCATGCCATTAATTACTGTTCCATGACATGGTTTTGAATGGCTGCATAGTATTGTATGTGCTTGTGGTATTATGTAACCAGACCCACTATGTTGGATATTTAGATTGTTGTTGGTGTTGGGGTGGTTTTTGCTAGTATTAGTAACTGTTCTGTTGGTTTTGGAAATCAGGAGAGTGGATGGTGGGAGGCAGAGTGGTGGTGTAGCTAAGAGCCCAGGATTTGGCCTCATTCAGACCTCAATTCAAATAAAAAGAACAGGTAACATTTTTATAGAGCCTAAGTATGGTGCCAGGCACTGTATTAAATGCTTTATGTATATTAACTCATGATTTATTAACCCTCACAGCAGCCCATGGACTAGGAACTATTTTTATCCCCATTTAACAATTCAGGAAACAGAAGCACCACCCCTCCACTTACGCTTCTGTCCTGTGGCTAAACCTTTGTGCACATCTATTATTGTTTCTTAGAATACATTCCTAAAAGTGGCGTCCTGGCTGGGATTTGGAAGGCTGTGCATATTTTTAAGGCCTTGAATCTATAATGTAAATGGCTTTCCACAAAGGTTACACCAACTTCTCCTCCCACCATTGGTGTTGGAGCATATCTGAGCTCATGCTGTGCTTTGAGCACCAGTAATGTGCCAGGCCCTGCACTCAGCATCCTATAGAGCTTCTCTCCCCGAAAGAGAAGCCGTCTGTGCCCTGCACAGAGCAAGCGAGCACTCAGTACATCGTAGCCAGCATTAGCATCAGGGTTATATTTTGTGTCGTTTGTTGAGAAAACAAGACACACACCTGGAAAACCTCAGTGACAGTGCAAAACAAGGGGCCCTGACAATGAGTACTGCAGGGCTCGGAGGAGCACGAGATGTAATTTGGGGTGGTGGTCAGGAAGGGCTGCCCAGTGGAGGGAGCACTTGCAGGATGGGAAGGAGGACTGTGAAATGACAGCCTGAAGGCTCTTGAGCAGGGGTGGGGGTGCCCTAGGGTTCCTAGGTAGATTGTGTCCAGGGCTTGTCTAGCTGGAGCGTGAGCTGGAGGAGAGACAGTGAGAGAGGCCTGGGAGCCATGGAGGGCTGGGAAAAATTGCATTTACCAGGAGGGAGTGAGAGCATGGGGCCGGAGGTGGGAAGACCTGTGGGGCAGGAGCCCAAGCGGAGAGATTGACGTGTGTGGCCTGGTGGGTACCCCTGGGAGTGGTGAGGAGAAAAGACGTTGGGTTTTCTGGTGCCCGCCATGAGTGCTGAAGCAAAAGAGAAACGGAGGACTCAGCTGTGAGGTCAAAATAGCAGCGTTCTTAACTGAGAAAGCTAGATGGGAGACCTTGATGGGCAGACTTCTTGCTACTCCTTCACCAAGTCTAGGGGCACCCTGGGCACTTGGGGCACCCTGTTCGGGAAACAGTACAGCAAGCTGTCCCTGCCAGCTGCCACCTCCCCCAAGCCTGCAAGGAAGGAGATTCCCCATTTCCTTCCTCTGAGCTTCCCTATCAGAGAAGTCCCTGCCACCCTCCTGGGGAAAGGAAGGGGGTCAGGAGAAGCGTGGATGCTGCCTTTCCTCGTTGCAGTGTGAGGTGAGAGATACTTCCCGTATCCCCTTGCTGCCATCTTCCCCTCAACCCGGCATGCTCTGGGGGACAGTCCGCCAGGAATCAGCCAGGCAGGGTAGTGCCAAAGGTGTACATTTTGGTGTCATACAGACCTGCTTCTAGAGCAGGCTCCTCCACAGACAGCTGTGGGATCTTCGGCAAGTCTCTTGGCCTGAGTTTTTCCACCTATAAAACAGGATTGTTGTAAGAACTGAGTGTGATGTGTATCTCTAGGGCAACTATTACCAAATAGTGTATAGATGTGAAGGAAAGTCCTTCACCCCGGGGGCGGGGTGGGCAGGGGCTCGCAGTGGGCCTGGGGCAGATCTCACTGCCAGTGGAGGTAGAATGACTTATGTGTAGATGGGTCTAGGACAAGGCCTCGGGGGCGACAGGCCCAGCATGGCCAAGAGAGACTGGGGTGACGGCTGCTTAGGGGTCTCTGTGGAGGCAGGTGAGAGAGAGTGTGGAAAGGGCCCTGGTTCTGGAGTGTTCCCACAGAGGGATAGTTGGGGGATGAAAGGAGGCAGGGAAAGAGCCAGAGTAGGACCAGCCCAGAGGAAGGAGAGCCTGAGGATGTCCTGTCACAGCACTCCCACATGAAGCCACGGATTCTTCCTACTCTAGCCTGGGAACAACATAGGATAAGAGTGGCCAAGGCAGAGGGTGTCTAAGGTTGAAAGACGAGCAAGGAATCAGGCCTTGGACAGACAGCCTGTGGGTACTGGGCAAGTAGTGTCCAACTGTCAGGAGACTGGGTTCCCGTCCTGTCTCTGGCCCCTGGGCCAAGCCTTTTCCTACCCTTGGCCCCACTTTCCCATCTGCAGAATACAGGGATTGAACCAACAATGTTTTTTATAGCTTTTTGACCAAAGCCCATGGTAAAAAAAAAAAAAAAATGCACACACATACACACACACACACACACACACATGCACACACTCCCTGTTTAAAAACTGAAGCTTCATGAAACAGTACTTTATTACATGTGTTTACTCTGATGTTTTTTGTTCTGTTGTATATCATTAAAAAATGCTGGTCTTGGGGGCACTTTGGTGGCTCAGTCGGGTAAGCATCCAACTTTGGCTCAGGTCGTGATCTTATGGTTTATGGGTTTGAGCCCTGCATTGGGCTCTGTGCTGACAGCTTGGAGCCTGGCAGCCTGCTTTGGATTCTATGTCTGCCTCTTTCTCTCTCTGTCTCTCAAAAATGAATAAAAACAGGGGTGCCTGTGTGGCTCGGTTGGTTAAGCGTCCAACTTCAGCCCAGGTCATGATCTCACGTCTCGTGAGTGCAAGCCCCGCATCAGGCTCTGTGCTGACAGCTCGGAGTTTGGAGCCTGCTTCAGATTCTGTGTCTCCCTCTCTCTCTGCCCCTCCCTAGCTCACGCTCGCTTGCTCTCTGTGTCAAAAATAAACTTTAAAAAAAATAATAAAATAGATAAATAAATAAATAAGTAAAAACATTAAAAAAAATTTTTTTTTAAATACTGGTCATGGCCCTCTAGCTGTTGGCATGGCCCACCAATGAGTCACGCCTCTTGGTCTCAAAACACTGCCCCAGTTCATCTGGAAGATTCCTTTCTTCTCTGGCAGCCTGCAGTTCTGTTCCATTTCCTCTGGCCTCACGACCCTCATCAGCCGAGCCTTTGTGGTTTTCTTCTCTGTATCTGCGAACAGTGGTTTCAAGTCTCGGGTGCCAGAGACTCTTGACTGGCGTCATCAAGAGATGCAGGAAAGTCATCTGTGCAGGCGTCGTCGTGAGGCTGTGGTGCTGGAGTGTGCTGCTCTGGGCAGCCTCCCACCTGAGTTCACCACGTGAGGTCCTGGCTCATCCGCTGTCTGCCTGTGCACCGCCGCTCTGTCTCACATGCTGGGGCATCGTGAGTGGGGAGGGGCTCCCAGGCCTTCTGCATCTCCAAAGGAGTGGGTTTGGATGTCACCCACCCTCCTCTCCTTCCCCCACCCAGCTCTACTGCTTGGCCCACAGGACACCAAATGTTGGCTCTACAGGAGTAGAGCCTGTCCCAGTTAGAGTACCAGGCTCTTCTCTGGGCCCAACCCTCTTCACCCTGGCCCTCCTCCCACTGAGCCCCTCCCTGGTCACGTTCAGGAGCCACTGTCATGGGAATGACTGATAGATGAGAAGAGCTTTAGCAACTGATAGACCTGGGAGCAAATCCCAGCTCTATCTCTGCCTGGCTGTGTGGCCTTGGGAAAGTTCCTGAACATCTCTGAGCCTGTTGCCTCATCTGAAGCTTGGAGATAATAACACCTATCTCAGAGGATAAGCATGAGGCTGCAGTGATAGGTTCAATGTGCTTTGTGTTTGTGACATGTCCAAAGTATGCAAAGAGACTGGCGCCCCGCAGGCATCTCGTGTCCACTGGGAAGCCTGAGGCAGTGTCTGAAGAAGAAGATAGGCAGGGCTTGAGGACAACAGACTCTCTGGGCCCCCAGAATGGGCCAGCAGCTGTTTACAAGGCTGATGGTGTGCCCTGTCTCAAGGCCAGGCTCAAAACACATTACACGGAAGGGCATCTTTTCAACACTGATTTCTTGGAATCTGTTTAAAAATTCACCCTCCTACAGGGCTAGTTTAACCTCAGTACGTTTTAATGAATCATCTAGTTTGGTCAGGGAGAAGGATGGGGCAGGCACGAGGCTTCCACTATCACAGAGTAGTGAGAAGAACCTGCTAGCAAATACCAGAACGAGGGTAGTTTTGAGAAGTCTTGAGAAGCTGTTGGCTTATTTGCATGCTGTTGCCTATTACCAAGGCTGCAGGAAAGTCATCTTTGCAGGGTGTCTTCAGAGCCCACAGCACTTTCTTGGTGCCCAACCCCTCCCTCCATGCTGGTAAATAATTGAAAAGTAGCTTTAAGCCAGGCTGGAGACAGGCATCAGGATACCTCTGTCATCTGAGACTGCAGTTCCCAGAGCTTGGAAAGCAGTTCCTTTGAGGGCTCCTGTGCACCTTGGCTCTCGATAGCTACAGAAACTGGGGCTCCGACAGCCAAAGTGACTTGCCCAAGGCTGCACGGCTCCAATAGCAGAGGATGGGAGGCCCTTCGCAAGACTTCCTTATGCAGCTGGGACTTGATGGTGCCTGGGAGAGCCTCTGACCTCCTTGCCTCTGTGTTCCTGGCCAGCTCCCGTTGCCCTCTGCTCTGTTTTGGCAATAACCAGAAGACTCTCCTTCCAAGGCAGAGGCTGGCACTTTAACCTTGGGACATAAATGAGTCCCTGAGGCTTATTTTAGACAGTGCATGGGGCTGGCTCGTGGTTCACTAGAGGCAGTGAAACTTCCTAGGATCTGAGGCTGCAAGCTCTGGCTTTATGCTTACTAGCTGGGGATGTCTCTGGGCCTCAGTTTCCCAGTCCATATGTGAAGGGATAATGCCAAAGAGACCCATTCCAGAAAACCTGTCTTCCCTGAGGACGGTGAGGCTAGATAAAGTCCAGGACTGGGTTCCATCCTGACTCTGCCTCCACGTTGCTACTTGCTATGTGCACTTGGTCTAGTTCCCGCCCCTTTCTGGGTCTCTATGACCTCATCTCAAGAGATAGCAGAAATATCCCTGCCTTAGCCACAGGGAGAAAAAAACTGCTCTGCAAAGCTAAAGGGCCACAGATTGTGTGGGATTTCATCCTTACCCGTGTAGTGGTTCTCAGACCAGTGGTCCTTGGAGAGGGACACTCAGGCCTTCGAGAAAGCACACGAGAAAGAGCCACAGACTCTGGACCATCCAAGCTGTGCCAGGAAGCAGGCCCTGGCAGGGAAGTGTGCTCCCATTACCCATATCAGCAGAGCCAGGCCCACAGGCTGGCCGCCATGATTCTTGGGAGACTTCCCTGGGCTCTGAGTCCCTGAGGCAGTGTCTCCCTGCCTCCACTCCAGCCTGCTATTCCCGGGGGCTCATCCTGGGAGTGGAGGGTGCCGGGGTGCCTCCCGCGGTGGGACCAGTGGGACCAGCCCTGCCATGCCGGCTCTGGCAGCCTGCCTGTCGGCAGCTGGTATCCCATTGCACTGTCTACAGTGAGGCCCAGATTTAGATCGTGAGCTCATTGTGGCATGAATGGGGCCACTGGGGTGTGGGTGCTGAAGGCTGAAGGTCTGACTTGGGGATCTCACTGGGGGGGTCTCCCTGGATCCTCTCCCTGCTCTCTCTGTGTCTCTCAGGCTCTTTTTCTCTCCCTCTCTCTCTCCCTCCCTCCCGTGCACACTGACACCCCCTCTTGGAGCTCGCTGGGGATTGTCATGGCAACCCTCCAGCAAAATTATCAAAACACTTTTATGCTCACACTCGTACCAGACGAAGTGCTAATTCTGAGTGAGGCAGAAGCAGTTGGTAGGATGCTGAAGTCACAGGCTTTGTATGGAAGGCTTGCTGGGGGGCAGAATGGGCACTAGCTAGAGGTGAGGGGTGGGGTCAGGAGGCAAGAAAGGCCCTGCCACAGAGGTTGTGTTTTTGTTGACCCTTCCCCCACCTACCCACACCTGGATGCACGCACACACGTTTGTACACACACACACACACACAGAGTGGCTGGGCCGAATACACCCATAGTGCAGATTGACCCAAACAGCAACATCTGGAATAATATCACCTCATTCAGCCCTTGGAGGACTGAGATCAACTCTGGGCAGACTTCTGTGTGAGTGTAGGGGGAGAGCCACCTGACTGAGGCTTCTAGCTGGCAATCGGTCTGTGCCAGGGTGGCAAACCAGTCACAGGAAGGGGCCTGACCCTCTTGTCCCCTGAACCCCAGGAAGCAGAGGAGCATCTGTGAACAGAACTGCCCCAAGCTGGTTCTTTCCGCTTTGCTCTGCCTCTCTGCATCCCCAGCCAGACTTGGCATCCCTGCTCCCATCTGACCCGGGCTGGGGTACTGCAGGCTCCCTTGGAAACAAAGCCCTGTTAATAGCTGAAGAACTGGTGGTTGCTTTTTTTAAACCCGGGCTCTGCCCAAAAGCCAACGTGTGGGTGGGGATGGTGGAGGAGGTGGTGGCAGAAGCCCCTCCCCCGTCTGCTACCATCTTCCTGCCCCATCTGCTCCCCCAGCAACCCCCACCATGGAAGAGAGACTTCCCCCGCAGCCTTAGCCTGGGCCGTTTGCCACTCTCTGGCTCAAGAGGAAGCATCTCCTTCTCCTGAATGGGTCACCTCATCCCTGATCCCCTGGAGGATTCTAAAATGTCACAGCTGGACGGGCCCCCCCGTCAATGAGTCTGCTTCCTCACTTCACAGATAGGGAAATTAAGGTGGGAGGTGGGAAGCAACTGGTTCAAGGCCACAGTACATGGGTGATGGAGCTGATACCACATCCCACACGTCTGACTGGTCCAGTGCTGCTCACATCACATCAGGGGGACAGTGAGATGCGGTGGTCCAAATGATGAGCACTGATTTCTAGGTCAGGCAGACCCGACTTTGAGTCGCCCCGACTTAGCACTGAGCGGGACCCTGGCAAGCTACAAAGCACCCTGAGTCCTCATCTGTAAAATGGGGATGATAACTAGGCTCCCCCTTAAAGGACGCCATGGGCATGATTTAGGTAAGGCTCTTGCAAAGCACCATTGGCAGAATGCCAGACACGTTCTGTAAATTACACGTCTGTAAATGTTCAACAGGTGACATTTCTATGTCCCTCTGTAATCCCAGGTCTACAGGCCTACCAAGAAGAGGAACCATCCTTCATCCCCTTTAATGACTACCCTCTGCCCCACTTAGCCAGGGGGAGGTAATTTAGATTGTCCTGGAAAGCCAACACTGACCCAGCAAACTCAGCAAGGCCCAGAGGGCAACAGACCCCAGGCCCTGATTCCTGGGCAGGCCTCCAGGACCCCCAGATCTGCACACCCCTCCTTCACACATGCAGTTCTCACTGGTTCTCTCACCCCGTGCACCCCATGCACCATTGGAGGAAGGTAGATAGGGGGTGGAGGTTCTGTTGAAAGAGGCCGATATCCCCAGATAACACCCTAGGGCCACCTTTGGGCACTGGCAGTAACACCTGACAGTGGAGACGTTGCTTAGTTACATAGAGCTTGCCATTGCTCTGTCTGGCTTTCCCCTTGACATTGTGAGTCAGGCAGAGAGCATAAGTCACTCAAACCCTCACATGCCCTCTGGAGCAGGAGCTCCTTGGTGCCTTTCCCTCCTCTTCTCAATCCTGTTGGGGGCTGGGGAGGTTTGAGTATGAGATAATGAAAACAAAAGCAACTTGTATTTCATGCTTAAGACAGGATGGGTGGGCACTGTGCTAGGTGCTTTCCATACACTAATTGTGGACTCCCAGCAGCGTTGCTTATGCGTCGAGGTGCAAATAAAGGCGTCTCAGAGAGTGTGAC
This sequence comes from Felis catus, assembly GCF_018350175.1. Lineage (NCBI taxonomy): Eukaryota > Metazoa > Chordata > Mammalia > Carnivora > Felidae > Felis > Felis catus. Next base: position 96,250,105 of record NC_058377.1, read on the forward strand.
CTGCTCAAGGTCACAGAATGAGCTCAGGGCGGAGTGAGGTTAGTATCTAGTTTTGTGTTCTCCTGACCTGACAGTGGCCCTTGGCTGACTCCTATGGATCTAGAAGGACACAGAACATCTGAAAAGGCCACCGAGGCCTGGGGTTGGTCCTCAAGACATCCTGAGAGGTAGAGAGCGGTGGATGGGGGAGGCAGGGGTTCAGTGGTAGAACAGAGGAATCTAGGTCATGTGGGAGCACAGATTCCATCCTTGGGGGGAGGACCATCTCTCCACCCTCCTTTCTCTTCCTGGAAGCCCCCTGTGAGCAGGGCCCAAAGCCAGACTTCCAGACAGAGTGGAAGCAAAGAGGGCTGATGTCGTTGTTAACCTGGGACCATTGCTGTGAAGCACAGGCCTCCTTTCCTACTTTAACCTCCCTGGGGCTGGGGCTAGGGGAGTCTTCTATCCAGGGAAGCTGAGAGGAGTGACCTAGGGTACCCCAGTCCCTGGCATGGGAATTTGGGGTCTGGAGGAACTGTGTGTGTGTTGGGAAGAAGCCCTGGTGGAGATGACGTTGCCCCCTTGCTGATTGCCAGGAGCCGTGGGAGCAGAGGTCATGAGGAGAAGAGGAACAGGGTGGTGGTCCACTCAGGAGGAACCTGGAGCACTGGCCTGGCTGCTGGGGAAAGACAGAGACTGGCAGTCTAGTCCAGCGGGGAAGGCAGACCATGCTGATGAGGGGGACAAACAAGTGAGAAGGCCTTTTAGTTAGTGGTGTAGAGTGACTGAGGGACAACCTTAAATAGGGTGGCCAGGGAAGGCTGCTCTGACGAGGCAGCTTTGAGCTGAGGCCTCTGCAGTGCAGAGCACACAGTGGCTTGCCCAAGGCCACACAGGAAGTTCAGGTAGAGCCAGGCTAGGACCTGTCTCTGGACTCCCATTGTAATCTTCTCCCTCCTTCTAGAAACATCCTTCTCTTGCATTTTGACATGTTCTCCTGGTTTCCCTTTTACACTGCTGGACATTGCTTCTCCGAGCCCTTGACCGGTCCCAACCCTTCTTTCTCTGGAAAGTGGGCTTTTCCACACTTTCCCATCTGTCCCCTGAAGACTCCCAAACTGTCCCCTCCATCCCTCACCTCTCCCCTGAGTTCTCCCAGTGTCCCGCTTGACCTCTCCACTTGGATGTCTAATGGCTGTCTTGGTTAAGACAATGCTGAGTCGATATAATAGAGACCTGAAATTAGAGAAGTTTAAAAATATTCAGTTGACTGCTTTCTCATATAATAGCTCCAAGGGAAGTGTTTCAGGTTGGTAGATAGCTGTGCCTGACAGGGTCATTAGGGATCTAGACTAACACGAAGCATCCAGGGTCTGTCTGGTGATTAGTCTTCCAGTCTGTGTGCGGAAAAACATGGAAGCGTGGGGCAGGATTCTCCTCTTACGCAAATTGGGGCAGAAGTTGACTTCTGCTCACATTCCACACTTGAGAGTTTAGACACTTGGCCCTGCCTCAGCTGGAAGGGAAGCTGGGAAATGTGACCCAGCCGGGTGGACAGCTAGCAGTCTCTGCCACAGTCCCTTCTAGAAATGTGAGCACTTCCCTGTCTTGGTGGTGGAGGAGGTTCTCTGGGGCAATACCCATGTCCAGTGTCTCCCTGATCCTTGGCTTTGCCCCTAGCAAGTTCCTTCTTGTTTATTACTCTTCACTACCACCCGACAGTATTGAAAGTCTGTTTTCTTTGAGCACATATCTGTGCTGTAACAATCAAGGGCTTTTGAAGTCCAGCCTTGCAACTCTGTTGGTAATAATTCCTTCAAAAACTTAGGACGTCTGTCTGCTTCTAGTCAGTTCCATGGGCCAGCAACCACACCTTAGAGCTCCTTTCTTGTCAGAGTTATTAAGTCTGTCTGCCTTGCCCAACTCATCTCTTTCTCATTTTAAATGAAAGTTATCCTAAGGGCATCTGAAGTAATAGACTTGAATGACAAGGCAACAGTGCTAACGTAATACTTCGCTACAGGGCTGATCCCTTTGCCGGGCCTAGCGTTCGGCCTAACAGACAGGCTTTAAGAGAGGCTGCAAGCCACAACAGTCTGATCTCCTGCTCCTTGGACAACAACAGCTGGTTTTTCCAACCCTGACAACAGCAGTTTTCTGTATTATTTCCTCCTCTGTTCATCTCTTCTCGCAAATGAGCCCATCTCTTTCCTGTAGCATCTTGCTCAAAGCATCACTGGGCAGCCAACATGTGCCAATGTTTTTAGCTCTTTCCAACTATTTTTCTAGAAATACAGGCTCAGCAGGCATGTGGTCCGTCTTCCAAATTAGCACAGGTAATGTTTTCAATAAATGTTTTGTCATAGTGTAAAAAGGGTCACCAACGTTCCATCCTCACTAATTGTTTCCGTATTGCTTACCACCTGTTGGCTGAGCCAGTGCCACATATTTTAGGGTTTTCACACACGGCAGCTTTGCATTCCTGTTACTAGTTTCTGTATTAGAGTATACTGCTAAGTTGCTGTTAAAAGCAAATCCCAGAGGGGCGCCTGGGTGGCGCAGTCGGTTAAGCGTCTGACTTCAGCCAGGTCACGATCTTGCGGTCCGGGAGTTCGAGCCCCGCGTCGGGCTCTGGGCTGATGGCTCGGAGCCTGGAGCCTGTTTCCGATTCTGTGTCTCCCTCTCTCTCTGCCCCTCCCCCGTTCATGCTCTGTCTCTCTCTGTCCCCAAAATAAATAAACGTTGAAAAAAATATATTAAAAAAAATAAAAGCAAATCCCAGATATAGTGGCCTTAAGATTATATAAATTGACTTTTCTCTCACATAATACAGTTCTGATACGAGCATTGCTCAGGCCAAATCCATTAAAGTCAACCTTGATCCCTCCCACTGTCCCATCTAATCCCTCAGCAAGTACTCTCATCCTCTCCTCAGACAAATCCCCAATCTGACCGGTTCCCTACATGTCCACTGTCTTCAGCGGTTTGTGGGTTCGAGCCCCGTGTCGGGCTCTGTGCTGGCAGCTCAGACCCTGGAGCCTGCTTGGGATTCTGTGTCTCCCTGTCTCTCTGTCCTTCCCCCACTCACACTCTGTCTCTCTCTCCCTTAAAAACAAATAAACATGAAATTAAAAAAAAAAAAAAACATGGAGTATGTAGCTTGCCTGCCCCAAACTCTTCAGTGCCTTACCATTACCCTTAGAATAAAATGCTGTTTAAAAAAAAAAAAGAAAAAAAGAATATAATGTTGTCTCCTTAACCTTAACATGGCTGTCCAGGCCTTCTGTGACCATCCCTTCTTCTCGTTGCCCTCACCCACTCTGCTTTAGCCACGCGGGGCTTCCTCACTGTTCCCTGAATAAGCCAAGCTCTTTCCTGCCCTAGTTAGTGCCTTTGCACTAGGGTTCCCTTTGCCTGAAACGCTCTCCTCTCACTTGGTCACACTCTGGTTCCTTCTTCGTATGCCACAGGGCAAAGGGCTTCCGTGTGAGATAGGAGTGAGGACTTAGGAGCTAAGTCACCTGAGTTTGAATCTCAAATCTGCTGCTTACTAGCTGCGTGACCTTGGGTAAGTTTTTCTATCTGTAAATGGCAATAAGAAAAGTGCTTGTTATCCAAGGTTGTTGAGAGGATTAAATACAGTACTTAAACACATTAAATGTGTTAATGCGTAAAAAGTACTCAGAGCACGGCACATATTAAGCATATTAGCAGTGTTATTATTGTCCCTTAGGGTCACCTTAAATATCACCCACTCTGAGAAGCCTTTCCTGGCCACCCCTTCTGCACATTTCTCCATCTGCATCCCTATCACACCACCCAAGTACATGTTCCGGTTGAGGTGTTTATTGTCTGTCCCTCCCCCTGGAATGTAACTTTCGTGAGGACACGGACTATCCTGAGCTGGTACACAGGAGGTCCTTAGTGAATCTTTGTTGAGTGGCTGTAGAAGGAATGGAGACCAAAGCCATGGATTCCCTCCTTTCCCAGCGGCCCTGTGAGCCTTGCTGGGCACCTGTGGGGAAGATGGTGATGGGGAGCTCTGCTCTGTGCCTGCTGTACTTGAGGCCCATGTAGTCTGGGGCAGTGCTCAGTTTCTTCTTGGGAGTCAGGAAAACTAGGGGACTTGCTCTCAGAAGCCCTAGGGGGCACAGGTGGGTACTCTCCTTTAGCAAGGGTCTGTATTAGTATGGACTGTGCAGTCCGTGCTGCCTGGTTCCATCAGTTACTAGAGGACCAGTTACTTACCCTCTCTGTGCCTCCACTATCTCATATGTAAAGTTGGGAGAATACCAATTACCGCACAGGGCTATTATGAAGATTAAATAGGATAATATATGTAAAACGAAGCTCACTGGCTGGCTTGGAGTGAAGCTCTCCAGATTGTAGTTATTATCGCTGTTATTAGTGCCTATGCAAGTGTCATTCTTCTGAGCATGAATAGGGGGCTGGTGCCCGAGGGACTTGGGGGTGGGGTTGTGAGGAGACAGAAGACAGCTAGGGAAGGGAAGAACTGGAATGGGATCATCAGGGTGTACTTTTCTACGTGAATGCCTCCCTGCGTGTTTGTGTGTGTATGCATTTGTGTCTGTCTGGGCAGGGGGTGGCAAGGATCCAGAGAAGAAACCGAACCCGTTCTCCGAACTCAGTTCTGGGGAACCAGGCGCCCGGGCTCTCCCCGCGCCCGGCTCTCTCCCAGCTGCGAGGAGGGCTGGGAACTGCCTCCACCATGCGCCCAACACAGAACCCGCGGCGGAATCATTAGCGTCTCTGAGTGTGTGCATTTGGGATCACAGAGGGGGATGGGCACCTGCGCCGCCGCGGCCACCACTGTCGGCACGAACTTGGGGATCCCGGGACGGCCAGTGGCAGCCCAGCGGGGCCGATCCGAGGGCTCCTGCCTGCTCTCCGGCCACCCCGCCCAGCCGCGTGCTCCCGGGGCCTCGGATGCTCCCGGAACCCCGCGGGCGGGGCCTGCCTTCCGGAGCCGGGTTGGCTGGGGGCGGGCGGCGCCGGGGAAAGGGCCGTTACTTTCCCAGAGCGGCGGGGCGACGTCAGGCGGAAGGGCGCGGGGCGCGCACGCTTTAAATGGCATTCGCTGTCATCCGAGCTCGCGGCCGTGTGGGCAGGAGCGGGCTATATAAGCGGCGGGCCGGGCCGCCGCGGGGCAGACGGTGACAGCCGCGGCGGCGAGCGCCCGGGAGCGCAGCCCAGCAGCGCGCGCCGAGCCCCGCGCCCCCCGACGGGCCCGCCCGCCCGCCCTCCCGAGGAACGCTGACCCGGGCCCGCGAGGGCCGCCGCCACCCCGCAGCAGATTTGGATCCCCCGCCCGGCGAGCCCCAGGCTGCTGCCTCCCGGGGGGCCCCGGCGCAGCGGCCGCCCCCCGAGAGCCCCGGCGCCCCGCCGCCCGGCCCCGGAGACGCGGGCGGCGCCATGGCGGCCGCCAAGCCCGGCGAGCTGATGGGCATCTGCTCCAGCTACCAGGCGGTGATGCCGCACTTCGTGTGCCTGGCGGACGAGTTCCCGCAGCCCGTGCGGCCCGCCAAGCTGTCCAAGGGCAAGGGCCGGCTGCGGCGGCCGCGCCAGTCCCGCTTCAAGACGCAGCCGGTGACCTTCGACGAGATCCAGGAGGTGGAGGAGGAAGGGGTGTCCCCCATGGAGGAGGAAAAGGCCAAGAAGTCGTTCCTGCAGAGCCTGGAGTGCCTGCGCCGCAGCACGCAGAGCCTGTCGCTGCAGAGGGAGCAGCTCAGCAGCTGCAAACTGAGGAACAGCCTGGACTCCAGCGACTCCGACTCGGCCCTGTGAGGGGCGCCGCCCGCCCGGGGACCGAGAGCGAAGCCCCAGAGGACCGGCGCCCCGCACTCCGGGGACCCGCGAGGACCGGGACCTCTCGCGGGGCCGCGAACTGCTCGGTGCGCCCCGCGCTGCGCTCGTCCGGGGCCCGAGCACGCGGGGGTGCCGGGGAGGGGGGCTGCTTTCTTTGCCCTTGTAAATGTTTATTTTTTAACTCTTCCCAGTACGGACTCTGCTGTGAGTGTGTGCGGGAGGCGCGCCCGCGCTGAGTCGACCCCGGGTCGCCAGGGCTTCCCGGAGGGCCGCTCCACGCCCTTGTCCGATGGTTTGCAACTCCGATTTTGCACGCCGCTCCACCGTGCCCCCCAGCGCACACCCGTTCACACTCACGCCAACACACTCTCGCTGAACACTTTTATAATTGTTAGGCGCGGCCGATGGGACTTGGGGCGCAGCGCAGCTGCTGCTGCGGCCGGAGGATGGATATTTATTTTTGCATTGCGATGGCTGACGGCGTTTATTTAACGATCTTTTTACTTGGATATGTCTGTGAGGCTCCCGAACGGAGACAAATAAAGTCAATATATTTGCACAGTGCATTTCTCCAGGCTCTTGACTTCTTGAACCTTCGGGGACCAGGCTCCCAAGACTGGGGGAGGTGGGAGAAGGATGTGGCTGGAATGGGGGGGGGCAGGGATCCCCGGTGGAGGTAGCCCCACAAGCTTCAGTCGCCGGAACGAGGTCTCGCCCACGGTGCCTCGGGCCGTTACCCGCCTCCCCAAGTCGATCCACACCTGGCCCAGAGCGCTGCTGCCTCCCTCGTCTGTTCTCGGTCGCCGGCGTCCGGGATGGAGTGTAGCCGCTGGCTCGGCGAAGGTCAGCGCTGTGAGGACAGAGAGAACCTTCCTTGGTGCAGTTGACCACTCAGAGAGGCCGGGGGCAGGGTCATCGGCCCGCATTCACCGAAGGAGACCCCACTCACTCGGTTCCCCTTCCGGGCGACGGGTGGGGACATGCTCGAGCCATCAGTGGGAGACCTAGGCTGGGATATTTGGGTGGTGGGACCGACAGAGTGCTACGCGTAACGCCGGGGCTGGGCGAGAGCGCCCAGGGGAGGCCTCGCGTCCCCCGCGCTGATTCAGCGCAGTGCCGGGCACCCCAGCACTGTCCCAGCCAACCGTGGCCGTTTCGGTTCCGTGGTCCCTTTCTCCAGCTTCCTATGCCCTCTTCAGCGTTCCTCAAGGAGGGTGGGGCATGGCTTTGGTCCGAGTCTGAAGGGCGCTTGGGTACCACCGCACCCCCTCTGTCTACAGATGAGAAAACAAACTTAGCGGAGAGGGAGAGGTCACATGGAAAGTAGTGGCGTCGCAGTCCTCTGTCTGGACTCCGCGTCCGGTGCTCTTTCTATCACACTGAGTCTCTTTCCAGTGCTCTCCAGCAGCTGCCCTGCGCTTCTGTGTACACCCTGAACCCTCTGGGTTAGCAGCATATAACACTATCATCGGCAGTAGGTGGCGATCTGTGTAATAAACAACATTCAGTTGAGAAGGGCAGGCCCCCACGCTTGGGGCCCCCACCCAGTCAACCCCTCCAGGGTTACTTCAGAGCTGACCCACCATGGCCAAACCCTAGGCAGAGTAGTTCAGAGACACGCAGAGAGTTTGAGTGCTGTTCCTACCCCTCTCTCTGGAGATTGCCAGTTTCTGTGCTCGGGGGCCCTCTGGTGGTGGGGGCCGATGCTCAGCTCGGCCCCGCAGGGTATTTGAAGTGCGTATCTCTCCCTAGCATTGAACTCTGCAGAAAATGAGAGAGGAAGGAAGGGAGGAAGGGAGGAAGGGGAGGAGGGGGGAGGGAGGGAGAGAGGGAGGGAGGAAAAGAAAAGAAAGAAAAGAAAAGAAAAGAAAAGAAAAGAAAAGAAAAGAAAAGAAAAGAAAAGAAAAGAAAAGAAAAGAAAAGAAAAAAAAAGAAAAGAAAAGAAAAGAGGAAATGAAACAAACAAAAATAGAACCCAAAGGGCCTGGAAGAATGCCCTCCCATCTGGCTCAGAGGGAGGAAGCCTGCTCAGGACGTTGGGGGCTGGGGTCTTTGGAGGTGCCTGACCCATGGGAACACATGGCCTATTGCAGTCCTCAGCCACAGTTTCACTGTGGTGGGGTTCCTTAACTTCAAAGGCCTCAACCTGGGGAGGTAGCCAGGCTTTTATTCCAGTCGCTGCAGCTGTCATGGCTAAGCTGGTTTGAGCTCCCTGGGGTGGGGGGAGGGTGGCTGAAGCTTAGAACCACACCCACACGGGACCCTATTCTGTGTCCTCATCGTCCTCCCCCATCTTATCTTAGGTGTTTAGCAGTAGGTCCTGTTTTGCTCTTCCAGTGGTGAGTGCCCCAAGCCTTCCTGGGTGCGGTTCATACCCTTCAGGCTTGAGATCCTAGCTAGGCAGCTCCAGTAACTTTGCCACAGGGAGCCTCTTCTGTTTGCCTTCAACCCCTGCCTGAGCTGAAGACCTACCTGAAGGGTCTCCTTGGGTTACCCTGGTCAATGTGTGGGGTTGTTGTAGGATCTGTTGCATATCGGATCGCCCTAGTCTCTACTCTTCAGAAATATTTGTTGGGTTAAAATCAATGAAGAGGCAGTGAGGAAGATTGGCACCCATCTTGCCTAAATCCTGGTTCGTTTTATTTGTTCATTACAATACAAAACAAGCCACTGCCACCACCCTGAATTAAATATGTTATTTTGGACATTATGCATATGTATTCTCTTCTACAAAATGAGTTTATGTCCTAAATACTATTTTTGTTAATGTTTATTTGTTTTTGAGAGAGAGAGAGAGAAAGAGCCAGCATGAGCCGGGGAGGGGCAGAGAGAAAGGGAGACGCAGAGTCCCAAGCAGGCTTCAGGCTCTGAGCTGTCAGCACAGAGCCCATTGTGGGGCTCGAACTCACAAACTGTGAGATCATGACCTGAGTCCAAGTTGGACGCTTACCCAACTGAGTCACCCAGGTACCCCCTAAATACTATTTTAAATCTGCTTTTGGCTTACCTGGATTTGTATTTAATATCAGTATGTATGTATGTATGTGGTGCCTCGGTGGCTTGGTTGAGCCACTGACTCTTGATTTTGGCCCAGGTCATGATCCCACAGTCTTGAGATCTAGCCCCCGGTGTGGGGCTCCATGCTGAGCGTGGAGCCTGCTTGAGATTCTCTCTCTCTCTCTCTCTCTCTCTCTCTCTCTCTCTCTCTCTTTTTCTCTGTCTCTTTCTCTCTCTCTCCCTCCCTCTGTCCCTCTGTCCCTCTCCCCCACTGGCTCACACTCTCTCTCCCTCTCTAAAAAATAAAAATAAAATTTAAAAATGCTTTAAACCCTAAATTAAAATAATAATAATAATAATAATAATAATAATATCAGTATATATGGGTC
>NC_058377.1:97164295-97241795 GCF_018350175.1 Felis catus
AGTTCCCATGGGCTTCCTCCAGGCCATGGGAACTCAGCGGGACGCCTCGCCTCTCTGAGCCTCGGTTTACACCGCTGACGCTGGGCGGATTACCAGCGCCCTGTCTGCTTCACACGGTGAGAAACGGTGCTGCGGAAATGCTTCGCACCGACAATAATAACATTTGTTGTCATCATTCTGGATCTCGAGGGCGGGAAGAGCACCGCACTCCATTTTGCCCCTCCTGGACCTCTTCCCCTCAGCTGCTGCCACCTGCCCTAACATGCCACCCAGCCAACCTAACCCAAGGCATTGTCACCTCCCCCGGGGCCAGCCGTCTTTCCTCCTTACTGGTCCCCCCAGCTCTCAGCTGTGCCCCCTGCAAGTCAGTCTTTCCAGGAGAGCTTTGAAAAAGTTGACCGATGATTGGGATCTCGCTTAGGATAAAATCCAGACTCGTCGCTGTAGATGGTATGGCCCTGCTTGTGCTGGCTCTCCCTTTTCTCCTGACGCTCTGGCCGCACCGAGTCCACCTTCCTAGTCCTTGTATCCCCTGAACATTTCTACCCCCCCGCCCCTTGAGGGCAGAGACTTTATCTATCTCACTCACCACTGTATTCCCAGCACCTGACTCCAGGCGTATTACAGAAGCTGAGGCAGGGGAAGAATAATTACTGCTAATTAATGACATGTAGAGCAGGGCCACTCCTATTTCAGAGGGAGCCTTGCAGTACACAGCCTGTGCAACAGTACTTGGCAGCCAAGGGTAAAGGCCATCCTAGATCTGCCACTTTATTTTGCAAGATTTGTAATAAACCTTAAAGTGTTGCAGCCAAAAACAATGAAGGAATGAATGCATGCAGACGCACATATACACATAAAACGAGTGAGAAGCGGAACTCCATTTTTGCCTCAGAGAAACTTGCCATCTGGTGGAGAAGACAGACCGAGCCAGATGCTACTCCCAGTTGCCTTCTTGTGCATCACTCTGTCCCCTACCTGGGCTTGTCCTGTGTGCTGTTGCCTCTTCCAGGACTTTCTCCCCCTAATTTCCCACCTCAGTTCATTTCCTCTCGAAACCTTTCCCAACCGCCCTACGTGCCTCCCCCCATCTCTAACTCAAGGCTGGGCCACACAGAACCCCCACCCCTTCCCGGCCAGCTGACCCCAGCAGTGCCCTTCAGGACATTATAGTGGATTTGGATTTGGCAGCTAGGTTCCAAGTGCCCAGGGCTGGCTGAGAGTTACTTCCAGACAAGACTGTGTCTGTTGGCTGTATCTTTGTGCCTAGCACAGTGCTGGCCCCTGGTGGGAGTCTAGAAGTGTGGGGGAGTCAGGGAGAGACTGAGAGCAGAGGTGGGCGTGGCTGCCCTGGCCCTGAATTAGAACCCCTCCCCCCATGCCTCTAACCTCTGAACTACTCCCCCCACCACCACCACCACCCTCCTGCCTCCTGCCCCCACCCTGCTTTCCCTGCCCCATCAGAGGTCCACGGCTGCCTGGAAGATGGTGAGAAATCCCACAGCCACCCTGGCCTCTCCTCTGTCCAGCCTTCCTGCTCCCTCTCCTTTGCTGTCTTTTCAGCTCAGTCCCCTCCCCCAAGCTGGTGAATGCCAACCGCGAAGAGGGGAAAAAAAAAAAAAAGGCCACTTGGCACCATCAACAGTGAACAATAACCAATTTAAGGAGTAATCACTGCTGTGATGATTGTCGGAGCCCTCATCACTGCAGAAAATCAGGCTGAGGCTCTGGGACTCCCAGGCTCCCCGAGCTGTGTTGTGTGGGTTGTTTAATAGCCAGGACCTCAGTGTCCCCATCTGTAAAGTGGAGGGAGTACCATCAGCCCAAGAGAACTGACCAAGTGTCACCTTAGTCTCACGGTTCTCCCTGGGGCTGCAAACCAGAGGTGGAGGTGATACGACCTGTGTGGGGCCCCTCCCGGGACATGTTCTTCCTGTGTGGGGCCAGTGGGAGGAATGCGGTCCCAGAGGTGGGCCTGGAGGGGTGACCAGTAGGTTCACAGCTTAGTGGGGGTGGGGGTGGTCTCAGGAAAGTCTTCCTAGAAACGCTGACATTTCATTGAGTCAGGAAGGACGCGCATGGGAGCTATGGAAAGTGACGGAGTGATGGAAAGTCAGAGGCGTCATCTGGTCCCAGCTCCTCATTTTACACGTAGGGAAACTGAGGCTCGCGGCGGGCTACCGGATTTGTTCAAAGCCACCCACACACATCAGTCGCAGAGCCCGAATTGGAATCTGAGTGGCTCGATTCCTGTCCCAGTGCTCTTTCTTATGATGTCAGACTAGCTCATAGCGACAATACGGACGGGGTGTTGAATTCTGCCTGAGAGTCAGGCTCTGTGCTAAATGCCTTACTCGTGTATATGCTGTTTCTTTTCCTCGTTGGATAATCCTGGATAAAGGGAGATTAGGATCTAGTTCCTGTTTTACCTGAGTGAGGTCCAGGGAGGTTAAATGCCTTACAAGGCACCCAGCGTGGCTGGCTTTTTGTAGCCTCTGCAGTCCCTCCCGGCTTCTCGGCTTCTCTGTTTTTCAGCACCATCTAACACCAGTGTCCCCAGAGCAGAGAATGGCTTCTGCGCTGCATCCCCGGGTGGCCTGTGTTTCTCTCTCCTCTCTAAAGAGGGCTAGGCAGGGGCCCCTTCCCCAGAGGGGTGAGGAGGGAGGCTTGGGCTTTTCTTCAAAGCAACCCCCCACTTCCAGGAAGGGAAGCCGTGCGGTCAAGGAGAGAAGAGGTACACATTTCAAGTCCCCGTTCACAAGTCTGCCTCTCTAGGGCCCCTCCTGGAAATGCAGTACCCCCCCCCCCCCCCCCCCCCGCGGGTGCCTTCCAGCTTTGAGGGAGGAAATCTGGAGGCACAGAAGGAGCCAGGGTGGGCCCAGGCCCAGGGAAGAGAGGGGACTCTCAGCAGCCAACGGGCTCCTGGCCCAGACTCCACACTGGGTGGGGCACAGGGACGCGGAGCTATCTCAGGAAATGGGGATATTGCTCTGGGCACCACAGAAGCAGGGCCACAAATCAAATGAATTCCAAGAATTCAATATCTTTTTTTAAATGCACCGAAGGGCTGTTGTCATTATCAGATTTCCTCACGGTTATTTTAGCGTCTAGTGCTGATTTTATTTAGGGTTGCGTTGGGGAGAAGGGGAGACATCATCATCTCTCCAGGACTGGGGGCCTTTAAGTGTTATCACTGGGGGGCGGGGGAGGCGGAGATGATCTCAGGGCCATTCCTGCCCTCCCCTGGGGAGATGGCAGGGGACTGTTGTCTGGAAGCCACCAACTAAGGAGCCATGCGTACTCAGCACCAGGCCCGGCTGTCTGTGAAATTTACCTGGCGAAATTGCACGCTTTTGGGTCCTCAGTGTCGTCACCGGTAGAATGGGGATAATTAGTCCTGTCTTGCCTGAGTCTCAGACCTTGAACTGCCATTCAGGCTCAAAGCATAGGACAGAATGGCAGCCCCTGGGAGACCTGGGCATTTCCTGGGAAGTTGACCGAGAATGCAGATTCCGGGGCCCTTCCCCAGACCTCCTGGGCCAGAATCTAACCACCCCCCACCCAGCCCCTCAAGAGAGCCCTGTGTTCTTACAGCATGGAGACCACACCGTGAGGCAGTGGGCACTCACCGGGAGCCGGCGATATGGGTCCCGGTCGCGCTTGTCCTCTGAGGAGCTGTGAGGCCTCAGGCTGGGGTCTGGTGACTCAGCCTGGGCCCAGAGGACTGGCTTGGTGCCGTCTGAGGGCCTAGCCCTCTCTGAATGGTTGGAGGAGGGTTGGGCTGGGCAGCGTGAGGTGGGAGGGTGCTGTGCGTAGCAACAGGGGCCCCGTGAGGGTGCTGACCAATTCTGTAAGAGAAGGGCAGATCCCGCCATCCCCAGCTTCCAGCTGGGCCTCAGGACTCCCCAGTCTGCATGGAGGGGTGGCAACTGAGCCATCTGCTCAGACAGGGGTGGGGGCAGGGGTAGGCACAGGCAGGGAGTGCTGAATGGCCTCTCTGTTGGGACCCAGCCTGGAACAGATGGCCTGGGGGCCGCTGGCAGGTGAGGGGGCGGAAGGAGGCCAGACCGTCCCCCCCACCCCCCCTGCTCCATGCCAAGTCCCTGTTCCTGGGAGAAGAGGACCCCACAAGACTCTCATGGTGACAGCAGCCAGGAAGAAACCGGTTTAAGGGGATTAGTGGGCCCAAGAGAACAGCAAGCAGCAGGAGGGCCCCGAGAAATGTGGTGGTACCGGCAACCTCCGCTGGAACCAGGACGGCCACTGCCCGGGGGGAAGGAAGGTGCTGAAGGAGCCCCGGGAGCTCAGGGGCCACCCTGTCTAAACCCTTCCCATCCATTTTGCCGATGGGGAAACTGAGGCCCAGGAAGGGGCAGAGACCTCACATCAGCCAGCAAGTCAGTGACAGAGCTGGGAGGTATCCAGGTGTCCCTGGTGCCCTGGGGCTCTTCCCACGACACCCCCTGCCTCCCTCCCCTCGGAACGGCCTCCCTCTCCTCCCTTCTCAGCCTGCTTCCCTGGCCTTGGCCCTGGCCAGCGCCCCCCGCCCCGCCCCCAGCCACCCTGACTGCTCCTACCCTTCTTCCTGCCAAGACCCAGACCAAGCACCCACCTTCTGGAAATCTTGTAGCCCATCCGCAGAGCCTAAGCCTCCTGATTGGGAGGCCCGTCCACTGCTGGCTTAGGCTCGATCCCTTCACTGTAAAGACGTAACTGCGACCCAAAGAGGGAAGGGCGTTTAGAAACGGTCCCCACCCTCTCCTCCCATCTCCATCCCCCGGAAAACCACTCGGGGCTGTCTCTGAGCACGTGAGACAGGTACCCCCCGCCTCCCTGCTGTAAGGGGCGCTGGAGAGGTCCATTCTCCCGGGCTCCAGTTTTCCTTAAAAATATGTTAAAAACACCTTCACCATCAAGGAATCTAGTAAAACAAGGGTCCCTTTGGGCCCCTTTCTGCAAAGGAGATATTTTCTCCCGCTTGCTCTCCAGTCTTTTCCCACAGGGTCGCATTTCGTTTCCTTTCAGAAACAGGCACTGAGCAGGAGAGGCCGGGCGGGTGGCCACAAGCGGCCACACCTGCAGACACTTGGCGACACCCGGTGAGACTGGTGATTGCTTCCCTGTGTGCCAGCTAATCACAAGGGGACCGCTCTCAGATTGCCTCAGGGCTGCTGAAGCGGGGGGGGGGGGGGCTGCGGGGAGGTGGGGGGAGGGGGAACAGGGGAGGGGAAGGAGAGGGAAGCAGGGGGAGGGCGGAAGAGCTCTCCTTGTGCAGGAGAGACCCCGGTGTGATCCCAGCTCCACCGTTCACTACCTGTGTGAGCTCAGACCATGTCTCTAAGCCACCCTGTGTCCGTGTCTCCCTGACCAGGCTATGGGGACGTCCCAAGAGGATCATATGAGCACAGACTCTTGTACCCAGAGAGGGTGAAATCGGGTCTTAGCCCTACCCCTCACAGAGGCCCAGCCCAGGTGACAGCACCCCTGCTCTCAACAACAGCTCCCTGGGCAGCGCAGTCCATTTAATCAAGAGAACCCCCATTTGTCTCTTCACCTGTGTTCCTGGCGGGGCTCTCTGTCCTGACTTCCTGTGTGTCTTTAGGTATAACCCTAGCCCTCTCTGATGCTCTAGGTTCCCAGCCCTCAAAGAGAAAGGTGGACACCTCACTCTCCATTGGCTTTTCCACCCCCCCGCCCCCCCTCCCAGAAAACCACTCGGGGCTGTCTCTGAGCACCTTAGACAGGTACCCCCGGCCTCCCAGCCGTAAGGAGGGGGGGTGCTGGAGAGGTCCAAGACCCGGGAGGTGGGAGGCAGCTTCCCCATAACCAGGATCTTCCAGCTCTGGCCAAGAGATGCGTCTAGTCCAAGAAAGCATTTATAGATCCTTTCGTATCTGATTCATTCATTTCATTATTCATTCACTTATTGAGCACCTACAATATACCAGGCTCTGGGCATACAGCAGTGATAGAAGCAGACATGGGTCCTCCCTGGTGGTCTCCAAGCTCATCATCGAGTGGAGGAGACGGCAGAGTCCACAAACAGATTTACATAGTGACGAAATACGATTAAGGCTTTCGGGGGCACTGAGACAGGGGATAATGGGGGGAAGGGGATGCTCTTTAGATGAGGGGCCGGCCCCGGCCTCTCTGAGCGGTGACACTAGAACTGAGACCCGAAGGGTAAGAGGAAGTGAGCCACGAGTCGTACTGGGCAGAGGTGCATGACTGGGGCACGGAGTTCAGGAGGTCCCCCCTGGCTGACGCAGAGTGGGACAGGAGGAGGGGAGGGCTGGGGACACGGGAGAAGCAGCCAGACCAAGTAAGAAGCTTTATTTTTCCCCAAAGACCCATGGGAAGCAAGGGAGGGGCAGTGGTTTGATCACACCCACATTTTCCCATTGTCATAAGCTCCTACTGGCCACTGTTTGCAGTGGAGATCGGTTAAGAGGTGAGGGGGACAGTGAGGACCTTGACACAGAAGTCTCCAAAGCGGTGCGTCATCGGGTGTGCAAGGTAGCTCTCGGAGGGGAAAGAAACACTACAAAATTGTTATTTCTATTTCCATTGTATCCAAAACCAAGGGACGGGGCATTAAATTGTAGCCGTATTTATAGATTGACGCTGATGTCCATATTTGGTCTATATGTCAAATGTGACTCCAGGGACCACACAGAGAGGCTTGCTGCCTGGCCTCTGTCCTTGCTTTTAGCATTTTGAAGAATGGTTCTCTCCATGTGAGTCCAGTTCAGCAGCTTTATGGATTATAATACCGTTCAACTGACTTTTCGGCAGACGAGGGACTTAAAAAGCAGGGAATGAGGGGCGCCTGGGTGGCGCAGTCGGTTGAGCGTCCGACTTCAGCCAGGTCACGATCTCGCGGTCCGCGAGTTCGAGCCCCGCGTCAGGCTCTGGGCTGATGGCTCGGAGCCTGGAGCCTGTTTCCGATTCTGTGTCTCCCTCTCTCTCTGCCCCTCCCCCGTTCATGCTCTGTCTCTCTCTGTCCCAAAAATAAATAAACGTTGAAAAAAAAAATTAAAAAAAAAAAAAGCAGGGAATGAAGGGGAAAAAAGGAAAGTAGGAAAACACTGAACGACACGTAAGCGGAACAAGGTGCCCTGTGGGTGCTTCACTCCCCGTGGCATCCGCTCAGACAGCCGCAGGTGAAGCAAAGGCAAAGACCGGGTCTAGTAAGAAAGAGGTCCCCATGTTTCACAAAGGAGCAAGAAGGCGATTTGAACTAAGAATTTATATCTACCATTATAACTAATGAGCCTAACCTTAAGTATAGCTTTTCGCTTTGAGATCTGAGCTAACGATGGCATAAAACCATTCACCATCATCAAAACATTCAAGGGGCGCCTGGGTAGCTCGGCTGGTTGAGCCTCCGACTCTGGCTCAGGTCACGATCTCGTGGTTTGTGACATTGAGCCCCGAGTCGGGGTCCGTGCTGGCAGAGTGGAGCCTGCTTGGGATTCTCTCTGTCTCTCCCTCTCTCTCTGCCCCTCCCCAGCTCATGCATGTGCCTCTTTCTCGAAAATAAATAAACATTGAAAACAATTTTTTTTTTAATTTTTTTTTCAACGTTTATTTATTTTTGGGACAGAGAGAGACAGAGCATGAACGGGGGAGGGGCAGAGAGAGAGGGAGACACAGAATCGGAAACAGGCTCCAGGCTCCGAGCCATCAGCCCAGAGCCTGACGCGGGGCTCGAACTCACGGACCGCGAGATCGTGACCTGGCTGAAGTCGGACGCTCAACCGACTGCGCCACCCAGGCGCCCCTGAAAACAATTTTTAAATACTATTTTATACTCTAATGTAATTTACTGTTTAATTCATATGTGTGTGTGTGTGTGTGTTTGATAACATTCATAATATGTTACGTAATAATACATGCTTATTAGTTGCGAAGGAATGATCATATTAATATATAGATTGGGTAAAGTGTATACTGAATAAATGCATTTACACATATTGTCCCAAGGGCCTGGGCGCACTGAGTGAAGACGCCCGCCTGTGCGGTGCTGGCTTCCTGTGCGAGGTGACTGACTGTTGACTGTCCAGGAGCTGCCTGCCGTGGGGGAGGGGAGGGGAGCCTCTCCTGGGAGTCCTCAGGTTCCCACCCCATCCACACCATCTGTCCAGCTCACTAGGCTCTTGTCTGGGGAGGCTTTTTTTTTTTGTTTTGTTTTAACTCCCCAGATGAAACCCAAGTTCATTCCCTTAAAGGGTAAACGGCGGATCCTGGCAAGGCTTTCCGATTATTTACTCACTGGCCAGTAATAGAAGAGAACACACATCCTGGCTGGAAGAGAGGGCTTTTCTGGTGCCTGCACCCGGGGCTGAGCCCTGGGTGCCTGGAGCTCGCCCCCTGCGAGGTTGCCTGCCAGTGACTTCTACACAAAGACCCACTTTTCTGGCCGGTGCTTCTTGGGCACATCATTTCTGAGTATTTCTCTTCACCACATCCCGCAAAGGTGCTGATAATGCTCACCGTGGGTACTGAGGGTCTGCTGTGCGCCTGGCCCTGGGCGCCCTACATGTGATCGGGACTCTCTCCTACGGAGCCCAGCATCAGGCCGCCAGCCCCTCTGGGGCAGGTGCCTCGCTGCCCCTCCCGTTGCTTTGGGGTTTAAGGTCGTCGGCAGGCTGCCACTTAGCCTGTCCCTCCCCATGCACCCGGGGCTGGCTGGCCCGGGAGGGAGGATGCGTCTGGCTGCGGGCCAAGCAAGTCTCCCAGCCCCAAGTGGCTCTGAGTCCTCTGGCTGGAGGGTCAGGGCACCAGGCTCCTTCACATCTCATTCTTCTTGACAATCCTTTCCCCAAAAAGGTCTTCACAACCCCCAGAGGTCCTTGAATGCCCCGAGAGGCCCTAAATTGGGCCATCCGGCTGCCTGCCTCCCTTCTCCCCGTAGATCCCTGTCTGCTTCCCATGTCGCCAGCATCCAGCCAGAAAACTCCCCAGAGCACGTTCCCACCCCTGTTCCCAGGCAGCAGCTTCCATGATGTTGGCACCAGTATGCATTTATTAATAAAATGATCAAAGTAACTAAATGCTCTGGCAGCTCCTGAAGTTTGCCAGAGGCTCCCTGAATGCCCGGTGGCACCAGAGGGCGGGGACCAGCCCTGGAGAGGAAGTCTGGGGGGAGAGCCAACGGGGCGTGTGTCCCTGGCTGTTGGTGAGAACTTCCAGAATCCACAAAGTGCTGTGGTGGCTCGGGTGGCTTGGGGGAAAGGAAGCCGCAATGCGTGGGGGTGACCTGAAATGGTTGCTTAGAGGACCTTGTTCAAGAGAGCGCCCCCAGCCTTCCTCCCTGGACAGAGGGTGGGGTGAGACCGCCCCAAGCCCTAGGGGGCAGAGGAGAGGGGGAGACGTTGTTTGTGCAAACAATGCTAGTTCAGGGACCCACCTCTGCGGTCAAATCCTGCCTCTGCCCATGACTGGCGGGGGGACCTAGGCCGAATCACCTGACCCAGGTCCCCACCCCTGAATCGCCTGGGATGCTACACTGCAAATGCGTCACTGGGCTGGCTCATCCTGAACTCACGGAGCCACGCTCTGTGGACTCAGGCCCAGGAACCTGATGTATCACATGTCGTCTACACGCACTTGCCTGTGGTCAGGTCAGCACTCAGGAGCCACTAATTTCGTGTCTGGGTTTTCCTTATCCAGCCTCCCCCCCTTGCCCCCCCTCCCCCCACCACCCTCACCCCACAACCAGGAGTGAGATGAGGAAAAGGACAATCGTTCCTGCCTTTCAGGGTCAGCGTGAAGTTTAAACTGATGAACATACATCATTCGTACCCACGTCCAGCTAACATTCGCTGAGACCGCGACTGTATTATATGAGCTCATTTATTTTTTTTATTTTTATTTTTTTAATTTTTTTTTCAACGTTTATTTATTTTTGGGACAGAGAGAGACAGAGCATGAACGGGGGAGGGGCAGAGAGAGAGGGGGACACAGTATCGGAAACAGGCTCCAGGCTCTGAGCCGTCAGCCCAGAGCCTGACGCGGGGCTCGAACTCCCGGACCGCGAGATCGTGACCTGGCTGAAGTCGGACGCTTAACCGACTGCGCCACCCAGGCGCCCCATTATATGAGCTCATTTAAACCTCAGGAGGCAGGCACATCGTGAAAGCCATTGCACAGATGAGGAGAATGAAGCCCAGAGATGTTAAGTAATTTGCCCAAGGCTGCACAGAGGGCGGTGGCCAGGATTGTTGTGAACTGTGTGGCACAGTGCCTGGGACATAATAAGTACTCGTTAATTGGTGGTGTGTTTAAAAAGAAAAAAAAAAAAATGGTGGGGGTGGGGGTGGGGTTCCGATCTGTTGCTCAGTCTTTGGGAGAGGAATGTTATCCCTGTCCGGTAACCCAGAACATTCTGCCTCACCCCTGGTTCACCCAACCAAAAGGATCTCCTTGCAGACGGGTCCCAACTGCCCAGATGTGTGGCCAGCCCTGGGTGCCGCTGCCCCATTAACTGCAATCTCCAGGCCCCGAGAGAATCCTGGAAGCAGAATCTAGTACAATCCCTCTGGCAGCAAAAGTACACCCACTCAGCACACGACTGTTTTACCCCGAAGCCCGTGGGGGCTCTGTCACCGGGGAGAGAGGGAAAGTGCTCTATGCTTCCTCAGCGCACGCCTGTGCGTTCAAGTTCACAAGCGGTGCTTTTCTTAGACCGGCACGTCACGTAAGCTGCAAGTGTAGATTTGTGAAGCCAGGCACCTGGATACGGAGGACCTGGGCGTGTTTTCTTGTTTGATCTTCCCGATGGCCTTGTTCGCGACACCTCTCGGACATCACCCCTCTTTTGCAGTTGAGGAAATTGAGGCCCATAGGTTTAGCGACGTTGGCAACCTCGACGGTAGGAAACAACGCTCGCAGTTATCGGGCGCTTCCTCGCCGTGATGGTCACGTGCATCCATTGACGCCTTCAAGCCTCTGAAGGACGCTCTGAGGCACTGCCATCGTCCTCACCTAGGCAGTGACAGAGCCAGGATTCAAACACAGTTCTGTGTGGACCCCAGACACATCTCTCTGCCTCTAACGGTCAGTGTTTCAGTATTCGTGATCTCTTCTGGACACGGGAAACCTGTCTCCAGGTTTGACCCGACCCCCTTCCTCCCGGGCCTCTTGGGTTTGCAGCAAGGACCACTGACTGCGTTTGAGACTCCACTTGCTGTGTGACATTGGACAACTCGCCCCACCTCTCTGTGCTTTGGTTTCTTCCTCTGAAAACGAGGCAGACTGATTCTTGTCACCATCCCTGCCTTGTGGGGGACCTACCTGCCCGGAGAGAAACTACAGGCACAGACGTGGGAGGATTTGGTCCCATTCGGCCACAGCAGCCTAAAACCGCTTTCCTCCTGCTCTGGGTCACCTTTACTTGCTGTTTTAGGTCAACTCAATGCAGCCAGTGCCAGGAGCAGCTACGTGTGCTTCACAGGGGGGGAGCAGGAAGTAAGACCCTCCGGGACCTGTTCCCTTCCCACCCGCCCAAGCGTCGGCTTCTGACTTTGCTCTGCAGTCAGCCCAGGCCACCCAGCCGGCTCCCCGCGGCCCTTCCCCAACCCTCCCTCCCAACTGCCCCTCTGCCGTCCGGATCTGACTCATCCTCTGAGACCCAAGTTCGCCCCGTCCAGGAAACCCATGGTCCCTCTCTTGGGATCCCCTCCAGCCAGGCCACAGCCTCACATTATCAGTCCTGGCCCTGAGATTCTCGTCGGGCGGTGGGGGGGGGGGGGTCTGCCTAACGAACCAGAAGCTTCACTGCTCCGCATCCCGGCAGCCTCCAGGGCGGGGCCGCGCACGCAGGCTCGGAGCTTCAACCCCAGCCCTGCTACTCCAGGGCGACACCGGCACGTGGCTTCACCTTTCTGTCCTTCGGCTTCTTTTTCTTATTCTTGGCTCATTATTACCAAAATAAAGGTGTCTGCTTCGCAGCGTCATTGTAAAGATTAAATGAGGTAGTGAGGGCAGTGCCTGGAGTATAGGAAAACCTCAACAGATAGTAGACAATAATGATAATCCCAAGGGTGAAAATATCATGTTGGGGCGGAGCTTTCGCTGGTGCCTTGCAGATTGCTTGAGACTGGGGGTCAGTGGAACGTTAAGGAGGCGCGGGCACTCGGCAGGGGCGAGGGTGGGGAGGAGAGACGATGAGAGGGGGGACGCCGAGGTAGGCCGCCGGCCGTGGCTGCTTTGGGGGAGCCAAAGACCCCGCCGAACCATACTTCTTCCCCGCGCCCTGGCTGTGGTGATTGGACAGGTTGGCTACGTGACCCGGTCTGGCCCGTCCATTCTCTCCCCCAAACATTTGGATCTGGGAAGGGGAGGAGAGGGAAGGACCCAGCCGTTTGGCCTCTCCCGGGGCTGGGCCAGAGCCAGAAGAGTGGACTCAGTTGCTCGGGGCAGCCACGGCCTCCGAGGAATAGAAGGCCCCGCTTGGCAAGGAGAGAGAGTCGAACGAAGCCAGCTGGCAGAGCGGCGCCCGGACGAGGAGAGAGAGCCAGCGCCGGTGGCCCCCGGCCCCACCTCCAGTCTCCCCAGACCTGGCCCTTCCTGCCAGCCCAGGGTGGACAATCCTGAAACCTCATAGATAAGTCCCCGCTGTTTGCTGAACCCAGCTTGCGTGGGTTTCTCTGGTTCCAAACTCTGGGGCCCAGCGAGTACAGCCCCACCTCCCCCCCCCCCCGGGCCAGAACACGTCTCAACGGGGACCCCCATCCTCCAGGGCTCGCTCGTCAGAAAGGCTTTGAAAGGGGGAAACGCTGAGACTGGAGTGTTGCGTCTCCCCAGATTCTGGGGGCAGAACTGGGGCTCTGGAGCCCGGGGGTCAGCTGCCGAGGTCAGGGGCTGCTCCCTGACTGCCTGAGTACAGGGCAGTGGCCAGAGTTCACTTGCAGATTGCCTTGTGACCAGTCTGGCGGCCTTTCCCGGATCTCCCCATCGGGCCACACGGCTCTTCTGCTGAGACTGTCTTGCTCTAAGTAGGTCATGTACGAGGACAGTGCACATGCTTCAGGGTAAGGTCGCTGCCACCTTGTCCCCCTTTGTAAAAGGCGGGCGGGACATCTTGGGGACGTTTTGAGGAAGGGTCTTGTGATCCTTGGCAGTGGAAGGGCTCCGCACAAAGCCGGGCATGTAGTGAAATCCCAAACAGCGCTCGTTAACTGGGAGTTGGTTTGTTTTACGCGCGCCTGTCTTCCCCACCGGACTGTGCTTTGGAGAGCGAGGCGAGAGCCGTTTTACGGCCGCAGCCCCATGTCTACAGGGCCCGGCATAAATACCTCCTCAGTCCCTGACTGTGCCTCTTGGACCCATGAGTTTCTCGAAGTGTCCCAATAATGGACGGCGTTGACAGGGCCTGCCTGGGCCCCGAGTGGGATTAGAACCCACATCTAGCTGCGTCTCAGCCCAGGCCAGTCCCCATCTTCCCAGTTTGTCTTTCTGCTCAAGATGCGATTAATCCTCACTGGATGCGATTCATCGCCTCGTTGGAAATGAGGCGAGCCGCGGACCTGGTGAACTTGCACGTGACCCAGCAGGGGCTGGGGTTTCTCAGTCTGGCCCTGAACAGGCGACAGGGAAAGGGGGGAACACGGCGGCCTTTCCTGGAGGCAGCCCGGACCTGGCCCCTCGCCCCAACTGGCCCACAAGTGCTTTGCTGAGTTGTGGGAGTTCAGTGCACAACGTTTTAGATGTGTCTGGGCCTCCAGGGTCCTCAAAATCCTTCACCCACATGTGTCCCCAGCTCAGGTCTCAGGGTCCCACTCCGTCCCCAGCCTGGGCCTGACCCTGCGTAGGTCTGTTTAGGCTGGGATTTTGGCCCCTTTGGGGCCCTACCATCCCTCCAGTTCAATCCTGAGCCGATTTTCGGCACCAGGTTCCCTCTGGCTGCAGGAGGAGGGGGTCTCTTTAAACAGTGCTTTATCGGATTTGGGTCTTCGTGACGGGCCCAGAAATGACATGTGACGGATCTGAGCGTGATATTTTCTTTCTTTAAGACTGTGAGAGCCGTTAACAGAAGCCAGCCGACCCCACAACCCTTATAATTACCGCTGTCCCCATGTCGTTCGTATGCTAAAGCTTGTCACCGTCTCCCGTCCCACCACAACAGGGTCCTCACTGCCCCTCACCATGGCTTCCAGTTCCAGAATGCCACTCTGTGGTGTCGCTCTTAGCACGACTCTGTCGCCAACGGCCTTGGCCTGGAGTTCCCTCATCAGGGGAACCTGATGCAAGGACGTGTGTGCAGGCAGTTTATTTTAGAGGTGATCCCAGGGAGCAGAAACAGAGGACCGACACAACTGAAAAAAGCCAACATCACAGAGCATCTTTAGGTCAGTGCCGCGGGTGACTGGGACTCAGTGCCTCCAGGCCCCTCTGAACGGTGTACAGAAGGATCCCTGGGCTTGTCAGCCAGATGACAGATTGACGGAAGCATCCCTCCACTGGCTCCCACGCCCCACGGGTGAGAGGTTGTTGGCCCAGTGGAAGCTAACTGCCCCCAGCACGTCCCCATGCTGAGCGTGCTCCTGCCGGCAGTCCGTGTTGGGCACTGCACAAGCCCCAGGGCAGAAAAAGAAAAAGGCCTTGTGCTCGCGTGAGGCAAGATGCCGGCAGCGCAAAGTGAGTTGAAGCCCGCGTAGAACTGTTTGGCCCAGCACGGCTGGAAACAGAGGTGCCGCTGAGCGCCAGGGAGGCTGTGGGTACGCTCTTGAGCCAGACTGGCTTCTAATCCTTTCCCTGTGTGTCATTTTCCTCCACTTACAAAAGGGAGGGTTCTAAGAGGAAAACACGCTTTACCGGGTCGTCACGAGGCAAATGAGAAAGCCCACAGCGCCTGGCACATAATAATCCCTCAATGAAGAGTGACTTCTATTATCCCCATTTTATGGTTGAAGACACTGAGATGTGATTTTGAAGGGATGAGAGAGGGGAACAAGTGGGGGAGGGAGACTTCATTTAGGCTCCACTCACACCTCCAGAGAAGGCTTGGTCGGCAGCTCAGAGAAAAACCTGGTATTTCTGGGGAGAGACCCTCTCCCGCTTCGCCCTTCTACGCCCACTTCCCCTACCACGTGAGGGGCCTCAGGAGCGTTTTCTGCCCCTAAATGAGTAGTCACGCTTCCTCTGTCGCGGGGAAAGGGTCTGGAGGTGCCTTGTGATGTCACAGCTGGTTGCTATGGCGATCAGGTTGCTGTAAATGTCAGTCTGGGTCCACCAGGAGCACAGTGATCAGCATCCCAGCCTGGCGCAGGGAGAGAGGAAAATGAGGCACCCTGGGGGCTCTCCTAAGTGCCTCTCCCCGCGCCCCAAACACGCGGACGCACACAGCGCAGCCAGCAGGCCCCGCGAACGTCCCCTGGCCCGCCCCGCGCGTGGCAATATGTGTCTGGGGAGACACAACCCTGGCAGCCGAGAGCAGGGTGACACATGGTCCGCCTCAGTCACTGTCCCCTCCCACTCCTTCTGGAAGAAAGGTGCTGCTCAGCAGGTGGCAGTGGCATCCGGGGCGTCCCCATGGCAACGCTGACTGAGGTCAGGCCTCATCGCCGCGCTGACCTCACTCCGGGGGCCACTGGACCCGGGCTGGGCTGTCGCTGCCACGGGGGGGGGAATTGGAAAAGCTGGGAAGAGGCTTTCCAGAAAAACGAATCTGCCCTCTCAGGGTCATGGCGTCTCCCGGTGAGTCCACTGCGGCCCTCCTCTGGTTTAAAGTGAAGACAGAGGCTGCTGGGTCTGGCCTGGTGTTTCAAAGGGCACAGTTGGGGCCCCAGGAAGTGGCTTTCCTGCCTCTGAAAACAGCCGACAGCCTCCCCGGAGACGGGGCCTGTCACCCTCTAGCCACGGGTTCCAGGGCAGGTGACTCTGAGACCTGGACGTGGGGAGAGTCTTCTGGGAGGGGATCCGCACCCCCCCCCATACCCGGCTGGGCCCTGCCCCCTCCCAGGACAGGGCCCCCCGCCCGGCTGCTGGTTCACTCCACCTGCTGTCCCTTTCCTAACAAGGCCCCTCCTCCTTCCTCAGCCCAGGGCCCCAGCTCCCTGCACCTTTGTAGGAAACAGTTACTCCTTACCTGGACCTTGACTCTGCAGCTGACGCCCTTCATCCCGCGCTGAAGGGCAAGGGGGCACAGCCCGTTGCCTCCCGATACCCAAGCCCAAACCACCCAGGCCTGTAACGGACTCACTCTTTTCTCGACTTCTCTGAGACTCTTGTTTTTCTCAGGGTCGTTGGCAAGATTAGCTGGCCCGTGAGTGTTCACATCCCTCTTTCCGAGTCTCCCCACCTGGACCCCCAGAGACCCCTGTGCTTTGGGGCACCTGCTAAGCCACCTGCTGCCTCGCCCGGGCCCCTCCCCCATCCCCCCAAGGCTGGTGGTATTTCTACACCTTCTCTTGCTGGCTCGGCGGATGTGTCTAACTCAAGTCACTCCCGACCCCTCTCCACCCGCACCTTCCAGAGAGGAGGACCACCGAGAGCCCACGGCTGGCTCCGTGTTAGGATCTGTGATGGGCACTTCGCCCCCATTATTCTGCCGAATGCTGCCAGGGGGGTATCACCGGTCCACCGCAGGGACAAAAACCACAGAGGCCCGTTGGAGGCCACGTGGTAACGACCGCTACTGCTTATTAAAAGCATTTCCTTTCGGTGGAGTTTTCTACTAAAATGCTTTATACACACTATGTCAGCATAGAAGAGGAAGTTAAGAGCGTGAACCCTGGGGCCAGGCTGCCTGGGACGGATTCCTGCCTCTGCCTCTTAAAAGCTGCCTGCACGATACTGTTATACGTCAATTATATTTCACTTTGTTTCAAAAGGCTGTGTGGCCTTGGGCGAATTCTGTAGCCCTTTCTGTGCCCCCCGAGGGCTCCTCTGTAAAATAAGAGGATGAGGGTGCCTCCCTCACAGGATAGTTATGACGATGAAATTAGCAATAGAAGTGCTTACAACCGTGCCTGGCACAGACTAAGAACTGTATCAGTAGCGCTCCCTGAAAATGAAAAATGAGAAACAGCAAAGGAGGTGTGGGGTAAGGAAAGCTTTAGGTCGCCTTTTCGGGGGGCGGGGGGAAGTAGTAGCAGGTGCATAGTTGCATCTTAGGAGGTAGACAGGCTCAGAAAGGTGAGTTAATGTATTTGGAGTCACACAGGATTAAAGCCTGGGGGTCCTGCCAGTCCGCTGCTGGAGCGGACAGTACAGAGGAGGCTAGAAAAAGTAGGGTCCCTGGGGCCTGGGCACCAGGAGGAAGGGCTGCCCCGAGTCCGAGGGGGTGACCCAGGAACTCGGCTGAGGTTCTCCTGGGTCCAGGCAGGAGAACTCAGGGGCTGCTGGAGGAGCACAGGGAAGGGGCAGTGGCAGAGCCTAGCAGAACCCCAGCATGTCCAGCTCCTTCTCCCTCTGAGTCCAAGAGATGGGACCGTGGCCCGGCCGGGGCACTGAGGGAGTTGGGCTCTGGGCCACGCCCACAGGCACCTGCTTCTTGCCTACATTGAACCTGAGCCCTTGCAAATCCCGCTAGAAGCGTCCCAGTGGACAAATCACTTCCCTTCTCTGTGTATCCGTTTCTTCATCTCTAAAAGGGAACAGTATGGGGTGCCTGGGTGGCGCAGTCCGTTAAGCGTCCGACTTCAGCCAGGTCACGTTCTCGCGGTCCGTGAGTTCGAGCCCCGCGTCGGGCTCTGGGCTGATGGCTCAGAGCCTGGAGCCTGTTTCCGATTCTGTGTCTCCCTCTGCCTCTGCCCCTCCCCCGTTCATGCTCTGTCTCTCTCTGTCCCAAAAATAAATAAACGTTGAAAAAAAAAATAAAAAAATAAAAAAATAAAAAAAATAAAAGGGAACAGTATTATTAGGTATTAGCACCTAAACTTTTGCTGTGCTTTGGAAGGGTCCAGTGATATCACATATATAATGTGGATTGGCTTTCAGCCCAGCAGAGAATCCATTAAATAACTGAAGCCATTTTTTTCTAACTCTGTGACCTTAGACAAGGAACTTGACCTTTCCGGACTCTGTGTTCACCGCCATTGCTCGGAATGAGTAAGTTAACAATGCGAAGCTCCCAGCGCGGTGCCTGAACAGGGTAGGAAAAAGGAGATATGGAGGGCCCTTCCCCCAGCTCGATGCCTAGGGACCACAGTTGGCCCTGAGTCAGCAGAGATTGTCCCGAAGAATCCCCGTGTGCCCAGATGGACACTTATGCGTCTGTGTGGCTATCCTAAGTAGAAAATCAGAGGTGCAAAAATGTTTTTGCTGTTCCCTTGGAGTCTCTTGGAAGGGGAAATCTGGCTTTAAGAAAGAACTATAGGCCAGACAGCCAGCATAAATACAATAGAGTGTTCACCTGTTCTTCCTGCAAAGTCATATTAGAAATGACAACCAGTCTCTGCTCAGTGGGGGGGACCCAAGGGTAAGGGGCTCCGGCCAAGCCGGAAGGGATTGTGTTGACCACAGTGACCACAAGACAGAGCAGCTGAGTGAGACCCCGGGCGGGGGGGGAGAGATGAGATTCTGTGCGATGTGGCAGGAGCTTCTCAGTCACATGCACGCACACACACAGCCCTTGACACACTCATGCCTGCAGTTTGCTGCGTCACCCCGTCCCTGGGGGGCCCCTGCCACCGGCCCGCGTCACAAGTCCTGCAAAACCGCAAACCTTCCCTCTCAAGTGCCTGACTTCAAAGGGGCAGCAAAGACTCCCTGTGGTGGTCTGGGGGCTCCGTCTGAAAGTGCGCACACATTATCTCATTTAATCTCATTAGCGGGGGATGCCTTTGAAGCCTCGTGTTTGAGCTTAAACGCTCCGGAGCGTTTTAGCCCTTTTGCTAAAGCTGAGCTTCTTTGAATTCGAAACAAGACCGGGCAATCTGTCATCAGGGCAATGACGACACCTTCAGGGCGCACACCTAGCTGGGTCTCTAGGTTGGCAGGGGAGGAGGGTGGGGGGACCAGTGGGGACATTCGGGTAACAGAAGGGGATACAAGGAGGGTGGTGGAGTACTTCGGGTGGGGAAGGAGGGGTGGGGGGCAGGGTCTAGGAGAGAGGACCCGGGAGCCATTGAGTCTGGGGGCTGCTTCCGGGAGGAGGAGAGGAAAGGCGGGACCCTGCCCCTTAGGGGAGAGCTGGCAAAAGTCACAGCGTCGAAGGGGGTCCCGTAGGGAAGGGGGTGTGCTGGGGGGTGCGTGGCTGTCAGCAGCAGGACGCCCTCAGCCAGACCTCACCGTGTATCTGGGCACCCCGGGGGCTGCGTGCCCCCTCCCCTGGCACGGCACCTCGGGCCCCTTCCGTGGAACTGGAGCCCCTTCGGTCTCTCTTCCCCACAGCCTGTGATAGTCCCGGGGGTGGGGACGTGTGGCTGTGTCCCCGAGTCCAGGCATAGCCCAGACCCGGGACTTTCGGGCCCTTTCAACATGGCCTAAACTCCACCCACGACCTGAGCCCGGCCGAGCTGCGTGCGGTGCATTCGGACGTTTTCACTCTGTTTTCTGGGTTGGTTTTGTTTAACAAAGGAGGTGGTTAGGGTTCAGACCCAAATCCTCCCCTTCCCAGTTTCGGTTTTGCCTGGAAAACGGATGGGCCTAGCCCCCGCTCGGGTTGGCCCAGTGCCCGGCCGAGTTCCCGGGTGCACGGGAAGCAATGAGGGGCTTCTGGCCTGGCCGCTGGCTCCCCTGATGGGAGGGAGGATAAGGCCAGGCTGGCTGCGGAGAGGCCAGGGGCCGAAGCCGCCCCCCTCTCTGGGCAGTCGGTCCGACTCTCGGCTGCTCTGTCTGTCCTGGGCATTTGAGCCTCAGGCCCGGGAGTCCAGGCCTGTTTCGTCCAGAAAAAGAGAGGGAAAAGCCCCCACAGCTGCTGTTCTCATTACAGGAGGCATCAGACAGAGATTCTGGAAGCTGCTTTGCCCCACTTAGGCAGGAACGTGTCAACACCAGCACACGGAGGCCCGGGAGCCGGAGAGGCCTTTGCAGGACCCCTCGGGGAACTTCTTGCCCCCCCCCCCAGCATGGACTGCCACGTCAGACTGCTCTCTGGGGAGAAGAGGGGTCCCAGGGGCTGGCGGGCTCCTCAGGTGCCGGGCCCCCCAATCTCAGCTGTGGGAAGGGAGACGAGTCGGGGAAGGATCGCACACCCATGCAGCCTCGGCCTCGGCTCCCTCCTGAGTCACCGCCAATTAGCTGAGGCAGGTGGGGAGCGAGGCGGGTGAAGGAGGGGCCCTTAGGTGCGGAGAGAAGAGGTTGGAAGGGGTGCGTTTGCAGGGAGAGCTGGAGGCATGAACGGGCCCCCAGAGGTGGAGGGGACACACAGGGCCCGTGTTCTGTGCAGTCAACCCCATCCAACCGACCTGAGCACAGCAGCCAGCCTGCAGGGCCTGCGCCTGAAGCCAGAGGGCCGCGGGGGGTGCGTGGAGGTGACCTTCCTCACTACAGGGGCCAGGGAGCTCCGATAACAGGACGGCCACCGTTTACTGAGCACTAACAACACGCCAGGCGCGGGCCAAGCCCTTCACTCAGTGGTAACAGCACTTACTTTGTGCAGGACTGCTACCCGTTCTCCCTCACACAGTTCTTACTAAGCAGACGAGGAAAAGGGGGCCCGGAGAGGTTGACTAGTCCCAGGTCACCCAGGAATGGGACTCCAGAGCCCGTGCTCCGGAACCTTCACGGCAGCTCTGGGGATAGAGTCGTTCTTCACTCAGAGACACTGAGCAGGAAGGAGCCCCCACTGTGCCCAATTCTGTCCTAGCCAAGTTCCCGTCTGTTGTTTGTCTCATCCTGGCCGCGGGGTTATTATCCCCGTCTCACAGGGGAGGAAACAAGGGGAGAGGGGGTAAGTCAGGATTCGCCAGGATTTTTGACTCAAGAATCAACGTGAAGCCGGTGTGATTTTCCACAATGGGTGGCCTCAGGGAGCCGTGGCTCTGACATCCACATTGGAGAGCCCAGACCTCCCCATACCCCACTATTCCATTGTGGGGACCTAGGCTGGGGCCGGAAGTGTGAGATGGGCAGCGGCCCAGGAGGATTATCTCTGACAGAGCCCAGCTCCTTGCCCCAATCACGTCCTGCCCCCCGGAATTATAGATGATTATCCCCAAGGGGTAGAGGAGGAGGCGCCCAGGGGACGTCCAGGAGGTGGTAGAATGCAGGGATTAAAAGCACTGTCTCAGGGGCGCCTGGGTGGCTCAGTCGGTTAAGCGGCCGACTTCGGCTTAGGTCACGATCTCACACTCCGTGAGTTCGAGCCCTGCGTCGGGCTCTGTGCTGACCGCTCAGAGCCTGGAGCCTGTTTCAGATTCTGTGTCTCCCTCTCTCTCTGACCCTCCCCCGTTCATGCTCTGTCTCTCTCTATCTCAAAAATAAATAAACGTTAAAAAAAAAAATTTAAAAGCACTGTCTCGGGCCACCTGGGTGGCTCAGAGGGTTAAGAGTCCCTCTCTTGATTTCGACTCAGGTCATGATCTCATAGTTTGTGAGTTCGAGCCCTTCTTTGGGCTCTGTGCTGACAGCATGGAGCCTGCACAGGATTCTCTGTCTCCCTCTCTCTCTACCCCACCCCCCCACCCCCTTGCTCGCTCTCTCTCTCAAACATGAATAAATAGACATTTAAAAAAAAAATAGCACTGTCTCCTGTGTCTGGATCCAGATTCCGGCTTGACCCCTTACAGTTGTGAGCTGGTCAGAGTCTCAGTTTCTTTGCAAAATGAGATTTAGTATACTACCCTCCTCGGGGCATAATTGTGGGCACCAGATAGAGAAGTCTCCTTGGGCCGATCCCTGAGCCTAGGGTTCATGCAATGGGTCCATTAAAGACATGCTCCCAGGGGAACCAGAGGGAATGGGGGAGGAGAGGGCAGGGCAAAGCAGGGGAGGAGCAGAGCCAGAGTGCAATGCCAGGCGAGTTGGGGGGGGGGCTCTCCAGTGTGGGTTACCGCTCCGAGTTGGTCAGACTCAAGGCAAAGCCATCTGTCTGTCACTACCTGAAGTGGCTTCTGGCTCTCTGTACCCAAGGTCAAAGCTGCTCCAGGCCTGAGGGCTGTTAGAGGCTAAAGCACAGGGCAGCTGGGGGTGGGGCAGGGCGCTCCGAATTGGTGAGAGGATCCGAGGGATTGGGGTCACCTGTGTGACACGCAGAAGGCACTCGTTAAGCAGAAACAGTGATCGCTTGAGCCACAGAGCCCGGACCCCTGAGCCTGGGACAGGTTGTGTTGGTTTCCTACTGCTGCCCTAAAATTAGCACTCACTTAGTGGCTTGAAACCACACAAGCGTCTTCTTTCACAGTTCTGGAGATCAGAAGTTGCAAATCAAGGTGTCATTGGACAGAGTGACTTCTGGCGACCTTTGGGGAGAATCCATTTCCTCGCTTCTTCCGGCTGCTGGCCTCGTCCTCACCTCCCCCCTCCCCCCCCCCGCCCCTTGCTCCCATTGTCACCCTCCCCCCATCACTGACTCTGACCCTCTTGTCTCCCCTTATAAGGACTCAGATAACCCAGAATAATCTCCAGTCTCAACAACCTTACCTGCGAAGTCCCTTTTTACCTAGAAGGTAACAGGTTCTGGGGTGGAGGATGTGGGGGTATCTTTGGGGGGGGTCGTTATTCAGTTTCCTGGAGCAGGGAAAGAATGGGACACGCGCTTCCCCCAAGACAGGTGCAAAAGCTATCTTTTTTGTTGGCCTGTTCTCAAGGGGAACAGCTCTTAGGTGCTCCCTATGGGATCCAACTGTACCCACAGCCTTGCTGGCTTCTGCCCCACCTGTTCCGTATCCCTGACTCCTCTCCAGGTCCCCTCCAATGAATCCTCGTCTCAGGCTCTGCTTCCAGAGAATCTGCCCTTAGGCACTGGGTCCCTGTTATCCCCGTTGTATAGATGAGGGAGCTTGGACCCCAGTCTCCACATTCCAGGTCCTGGGCTCTCCGTTCCTCACTGCCTACTCTCCAGCTCTCTGGAGGGGGTTGTTTAAGGGCCAGTGGGGGTGGGGGTGGGGTGTGGTTCTGTGGCAGCTCAGACCGGCTGTCGCCTCTTCCTGTAGCCGTAGCTGCCGCACCCCCCCCCCCCCCCCCCCCCCCCCCCCCCCCGCTGACCAACGCCTTTGTCCTCCTCCTACCTTCTCTCAGCGCTTTGTCGCGGAGAGGGCTTTGAAGAGCTAGCTGGCCTTGGCTTTGAATTTCCCCGGCAGCTTTTTGCCCCAGATTCTGACAGCGTGGTTCGTGGTGTGGTTCGGGGAGCACAGACTCTTGCCCCACTGTGCAGGGATGGTGTGGGAGGGTTCTGCTTTTCCGGGGACAGAGGCAGGCGGCCCCCAGGGCCTGGATCCTCTTTGGAGGAGCAGTCACAGTCACGGCTAATACAATGAACTCAGTACTGTGCTGCTGGAGTTTCTGTCTCTCCCCATCCCTCCCCTGCTCTGCTCCCTGCCTCTGGCCTCTGGTGGGGCTTCAGCCAGTGGGAGGCAGGGGCAGGAGGAGAGAGGTCGCTTTTTATCCCCCCCCCCCACTCTAGTTCCCTTCCTGATGCTACTCGCACGGCCACGTGTGGTCGGCTGGATCGTGGCCCCCAAGGTGTCCATACCCCAAGCCCCGGACTCTGTGAATGTGTTACCTGAAAAGGCCAAAGGGACTTGGCAGAGGTGACGACGTTAAGGATCTTGAGACGGGGAGATTGTTCTGGATTGCCTGGGTGGGCCCAATAACGCAACCATCAGGGCCCCCGGAAGAGGGAGTCGGGAGGGCCAGGGAGATGTGATGATGGAAACAGAGGTTGGGATGATTTAGCCAGGAGCCGGCGAAAGCCCTCAGCCTCCAGAAGTGGAAAGAGTCAAGAAGTGGATCCCCCACGCCATGGAGCCTCCGGAAGGAACCAACATGCTGGATTTCTACCCTCCCGAACCAGAGCGCACGATTTGTGTTGTTTCCAGCACGGAAGGTTGTGAGAATCCGCTCCAGCAGCAGGAGGAAGGTGCTAGAGCTCGCCTCGCTAAGGGCGCTTCACCAGCTTCACTTCAAGCCTCGCGTCTGCCGTCCGTTTCCTGCGGAGTCCCGACCGAAACAACCCAAATGTGTCAAACTGGGACTGATGATTTTATTTACCTCTCAGAAAGTGGTGGTGTCTTACTGGATCCCTGTCTGCCCTCAATTTCCTCTTCCGTAAAACGGAAATAAAAATGCCCACCTGGCGCGCTGGGATTGTGAAAACTGACAAAACAAAGAATGCGTGAGAAATGTTTAGCATATGGTAATTACCCGCCCTCCCCCACCATGGTGAGTGTTCCGATTTGAGCGCCTACTGTGTACAAGACACAGACCTAGGTACTGGGGATAAAACGGAGAACAAAACAAACCCCACACCTTCATGGAGGTTCGTTTTGGTGAAGTGAGACAGATCATACAGAAATCAGTAAATTATCAGTAGATCAGAAGGTGATAGGGGCGCCTGGGCGGCTCAGTCGGTTAAGCGTTTGACTTTTGCT
Source organism: Felis catus (assembly GCF_018350175.1). Lineage (NCBI taxonomy): Eukaryota > Metazoa > Chordata > Mammalia > Carnivora > Felidae > Felis > Felis catus. The sequence goes on from NC_058377.1 coordinate 97,188,778, forward strand.
CAGGTCATGATCTCACGGTTCATGGGTTCGAACCTGCGCTGGGCTCTGTGCTGATGTCTCAGAGCCTGGAGCCTGCTTCGGATTCTGTGTCTCCCTCTCTCTCTGCCCCCCCTCCCACTTGTGCTCTGTCTCTCTCTCTCTCTCAAAAATAAACAAACATTGAAAAAAATGAAAAAAAGAGAAGAAGATCAAGGTGATAGATCAGGGTGGGGCACCGGAAAAGGGTGCTGAGAGCTTACACAGGGTGGTTGGGGACAGCCCTGGGGAGAAAGGGTCATTGGTCTCTGAGCTTCCCCTCCCAACACCCTGTGTTGATGGTGTCTTCGGACTTGCCTCAATAAAACCGGTGCCAAACTGTGACCGAGTCTCGAACTCCAGGCGAGATACGAATGAAGGCTGAGCGTGCATCTGCACACGTGAGCCCGTGTGCGCGTGCAAAGGGAAACACCTGCTCATCCCTCAGGGGGTGGAACGTGGAGACGCAGAGAAGAATGTTCTTGTCCTGCCCTGGCTCAGTCTCCTCTCCGGTGGCTTCACGCCTCCCTTCTCCCTCCTGCCTGCTTCCATCATCCTACCTTCTGGACCAATTCCTCTGCGCCCTCGGTTCTCGTTCCGTCCTGCCACCTCCTTCCACCCTTGTCTCCTGGGCTTTCCCTTCACCCTCCGGCGTTCGGTGACTCCAAGCTTTGGCTCACGCTGTGCCTTCTACCCAGACTGCCCGCTTCCCCTAGACAGACACCTGCCCAGCCAGCAAGTCCTCAAGGCCCCTCTCGTGTTGCCCTTGGTGGCCTCCCTTCCTTGGGAAGCATGCGTGGCCCCCTTCTCTGCATCCGCACAGCCCTTCGTTCCAGTCTCTGTCACCGCGCTTCCTGGGCGGGGCAGGTGCACAGCTCTCTCACGCGTGTGTGTCCCCCTCCCTCACCACACACCGTCCAACATGAGAAGGGACAGCATCTCATTTGCCCTCTCGTCCAGAACGGGCTCCTGACAGCCTGGTCCCTTAGCCTTTCAGAGACTCAGTTTCCTCATCAGGAACCCTGTCCAAACACCGCCGTAGAAGCTCAGAGCCATCGGGGGCTTCCTGCGTGACAGGCGCTGTGATCGCCGCTGTGCTGCACGGTCTAGTCCCCTGTCACAGCCCGAGCCAGGTGCTGGTAACCTCCCTGTTGTTACAGAAGAGAAAACTGAGGCACGGAGGGGCTACGTGATAGGCTCAAGACTCACGCTCGGACCCAGGGAGTCTGACTGCAGAACGGGGCTGCTTTCATTTTAAATCGTCAACTCAGGCGTGGTCCAAAATTCAAAAGATTCAAACAGTGAAGCAGCGAAGACTCAATCTCCCCCCCCCCCCCACACCCGGATCTCTCCCAGAAAGTATCTGCCACAGAGATTTGCTTCCTGAGTACCCTTCCAGAGAGAGTCTGTGCACTGACATACATGTATTTAAAACGTATGGTTTACCCGCATGGGAGGATGGCACACGGTGCCCTCCGTTCTCGTCTTGACGGTGGCTCTGTATCCATGCCACCTCTCCCCCACCGCTCTCTGCTGTCCCAGGGATCACAGAGCAGGGGTTACACCGCGGGGCTGGAGAGCTGAGCTCGTGGCTCAAAGCGTGCACACAGCACTGAGTGGGCAATGCGTGTCTTGTAGCCTTGGCCTCCCCAGAGCCATAGCAGAAAGGACCTGGAAGGTCACCGTGACCCCAGCAGAGCCCAAAGACAGCACTGCCTTTCCTGCCCTCCTGTCCCCCCCCCTCCCCCCTCCCCCTCCGCTACCCTTGCAAACACGACCAGTCAGAGCGAAGCTGGCTGGCTGTTCCAGGAAGTGTTTGTTGGAACAGCAGAGGAGAACATATGTCTACGAGTCTCCTCTGAGACAGAGACTCCTGGGAGACCAGCCCAGGCCCCAAATAGCTCCAAAGCAAAAACTCGTGTAGAGTAAGGACACTCAGAGGCTACGTTGGGGTCACGTTGGGTCATCTGCCTGGAACAGGCGGTTAAACCCAATGTGCAACCAACATTCCTTAGACTGTGGCCTCTGTGAACTCTCTTCCCCTCACCCCTCTCCCTCTGGGTCCTAATTTCTGGTCTCTGGGCCTCTAGGGCACAGACCCAGCTCTATGCAGTCCTTGCTCATGCCTTCGGGAGTTGGTCACTCTTCAGCACGCACAGTCCCGCCATCAGCTATGGGCTGTGTCACAGAATCACCACGTCAAGAACCCCTAAGAGGTGCCCTCCACCAGCCCTTGCTTGAGACGTGAGTCTCTCTCCTGTCCAGTCCACTGGCCTTCTAGCGTTTTTTCCTTGAATACCTCCAGTGATGGGGATCTCACAACCTCTCTCCTCCGAGGATCAGAACTTCAAGGGATCATCAGAATCTCGAAGCCCACCCAGCCATTTTTCTTGACCGCACTGTTTCCTGTCCTGTACTTTATCCAGTATGGACCAAAGCTCCCTTTTCCCGGCTGGCTTCTGGACCACCGAGGTGCAGGGAAGGTCCTCTTTCTTGAAGCGATTTCAGGGACACCACCACAGAAGAAAAGTAAAGACCAATCCGTGCTTTCTGCCCTAGCTGCCCCCTGCAGCCCCGCCCGGCCGGGGTGGGAAGTGCCTGCTCCCTGTGCTGCACCCTCGGCCTCGGCAGTGGCCTCGGCCTTGCCAATCGCCGGCCGCACTCAGATCCAGGCTTAGAGTCCTTCTCCACACGGCGCTCTAAACAGCTACTCCAATGGGAATTGGCATATAAGACGACACCCTTTGGCATCCCGGCTCTTCTCGAAGAGGCAGCCTTGCAGACGGGAGCTTTTCCAAACCGTCCTGACGAGCAGCGATCCAGTCCCGGCAAACCAAAGGCATCTCTTAGCCCTCGAGTCTCATCAGCAGCGGGCTGCAGCTCGGTCCCGCCACCCCGCTGCGTGAGCCTCTCCCAGCCTCTGGTCTCCTTCATGGCTCCCCGTTTCCCAAACTCCGGGCCCCACCCCAATCTCCAAGATGTCGTGCTGCCTCTTCTCAGCCTGGGACTCCCTCCCTGGACCTTTCTGCGTTTCTGAATCTTCCCCGTCCTCGGAGGAGGGCGGGGGAGACCCAACCACCAAGCGTCCCAGGAACCCTTCCCCAGCTGCTCCTGACATCAGTGAAACCACCCTCGCGGAGAGTGGCTCTTGGTCCTGGCTGGACATTGGATTCCCGGGGGGGGGGGGGGAGGCTTAAAAGCTATTGACGCCAGATGCACTCTCAGAGATCGGGCTATTTCATTAACGTGGGGTGTGGCCCGGGGACCCAGATGATCCTAACACTCAGCTGAAGTTGAACCACTGCTAAGTGAACCATAGAACTTTCCACACACACCCCCCTCGGTTCATGCCGTGGCCAGATCCTCTTACAAGTGCCTTCGTGGATTTATTTATTCGTTGTCCACGCTTACTAAGAGCTTCAGCGCTGAGTCAGAGCGTTGACCAGGGCTGGGCACCGTGCTGAGAGCTTCACTCGCTGCTGCTTCTCATTAAATCTCCGTGATGCTCCTGAGGAGTGGGTGTTCTTATGATAATCCCAATTTTCGGAAAAATCGAGGCTCCAAGTATGAAGGGCTTATCACGTTTACACAGCTGGTCAGTGATCCGCCCAGGATCTCAATCCCAGCCTGCCCCCCCCCACCCCAGAGCCTGAATGGGTAGTCCCTTGGCTCTACAGCTGCCCCCATCTGGCCCAGCTCCCCCCACACCCGCCTTCTCCTGTCATCTCATGCTCATGCTTTCGATCTCAGTTCTAGAAGGGCCTCCCTCACCTTTGATAAATAAAGCCCAGCAGACATTCCCCCAGCCACACATCGCAGCCACCTGGCACTGTTCACATTTCCACTTATGTGTGTCGTTATTTGATTAGTTTTCTCTTTCTGCTCCCTTCCCCACACCATAAGCTCCGTGGGGGCCAGGTTGCACCTGCTTTGACGGCATTTCTTGGGGCTTACTTAGCACAGCGGCTGGCACGTTTTTGTCAGATGGATGGACAGACGGATAGAGGGATGAATGGATGAATGAACGAACAAATGGATAAATGAAAGAAGCCAGATACAAAATACAGGTCCCGGTTTCCCGGCCACCCAGCTGCAATTGTAGCGACAGGAGACCTGCCTTCTGCTTCTTCTAGCAGCAGGGATCCCGAGGAAAAGACAGCAGCCACAGAGGCATCTTCTACTTCCTGGCTGTGTGTCTGTGGGCAAATGCTCCACGTCTCTGAACTCCACCTGCCAAGTGGAGACGGCAGTCCTCACTTTTAGGAACGTAGCGAAGATGAAATGAACTCATGGTCGGGGGTGGGGGGGGAAGCCCTGTAAACAAGGAGGATGGGCTCAGTCAGCCTTGCTGGGCTGGCTCTCTCTGCCCCGCCTACCCCACCCTCTGTGGGCCACCGACCTTGGCAGTGGGGCCAGGCATCGTGTGCAAATCCCGGAGAGAGGAACTCTGGGAACGGACTTAGGAGGAGACTCTTCCCATGAGCCCATTCTCCCCAGCTGGACCTTTTCAAAGACCACTAAGACTATGGTAGAAGAGAGTCAATCACGCAGTAGGAAATATGGGACTGGAGTCTCAGTGCTCGGCCTGGGAGGTGCACGGAGGGGACAGTCAAGGGCAAAGTGTCTTGTGAAAGCTCTGTCTTCCTCCGCCCGAAGCCACCCAGCCAGCACTCGCTGGTCTCTACCCCTGGGCTCCAGCCTCCTTTAAGGAGCTCTTGACCGAGGTCCTGAATTTTAAAAAACTGTCTCAGAATGGGTCCGCAGGCTTCACCAGGCAACCGGTGGGGTCCAAGGCACAGAGCTCTCGTGAGACCCCCCGCTCGCCTCCTGCCCAGGCCAGCAAGTCACAGTGGGACTGTTAATGGCCCTTAGCTGGCTTTCAGGGCCAGGCTTGTGGCCCTGTGTAGGTGACAAGGTAGCAAGGCGGCCCTGAGTTTGTTTGAGGGGCCTCCCTGAGCCTGCAGGGTTCAATGCGTGACGCGAGGTGACCCCTAGGGTCGGGCTCTGGACCTTCCTTCCTCTGGGCCAGGACCAGCCTTCCTAACCTCTCATCATCCAGGGACAGGCAGCTTTGTTCATAGGTCCTTCCAGAACTCTCTTGAGTCTTGGTCTTCTCGTCAGTAAATGTAGGCTGACCCACGCCCCACGGTCGGCAGGGAAAGATCACGAAACAGTGAAGTGTTGTCCACCCGTCCTCTCCTCCTGCTCCGGTACCCAGGCAACCCCAAGCCGGCATCCCTGCAGCGACACTAGGTGAGGGGTCCTCGCTGGCAGCTCAGGGCCTCTCAAATCCTGCAGGGCCGGCCCTTCACAAATGCTGTGCGGCCGGGTGCTCGGCTCAGCCCTGCAATCTTGCTGGAGCTCGGGAGTCAGTGTGGACAGGGGTCCTGGTCAGCCGGGGAGACACTGGCCCCGAGGACACACCTGGCCCGGTGCCACCTTCAGGCCCACCTCCTGTTGCCTCCTGCTGACAGCTTGTGGCCGACACCCGAGTACTCTTTGGACAGCTGGCCTGGGACGCGACAGACAGCTAACGCGTGTTAACTCAGTCTTCGGACGGACTTGCTCAAGAGGAAGGGACCACGTCGTCGGCCCCATTCCACAGCTAGAAAAACAGAGGTGCGAGGAAGCGAGGTGACCTTCGACGGAGGCGGCGCTGGCTGCAGGGCTCGGTCACCTTGACGCTGCTCTCCATGAAAGGTCTGCACTCGGGAGTGCACAGCAGAGTCGCCCCCACGGAGCCGAGGAGCGACTGGCATTTCCTTGGCGGCTCAGAGCTCGGGGACCGACCCCGTCAGCGAGATTCCCAGGGGACCGTGCCGCAGGGTCAAAAGCTCTGCTCTAAACCTGCCAGGGACAGAGACCCTCTCTCCTCCCAGAGCTCAGACGCCAGGGGGAGAAACAGAAACAAGCAAATGAACAAATCAGATGACAGTGTGGAAGGAAACAAAACTGGACCGTGAGAAGCGGGCCCTTTCAGGAAGAGTGATCAGGGAGGGCCTCCTCTTTGGAGGTGAGACCTGGAGAGCAGGAGGAGCCAGCCCTTGAGGGATGGGGGACGGGGCAACAGAGGCCCTCCCGTGTGGGGGCCGGGGCTGCGTGCCGGGCCAGGCCCTCTCCTGCAGACTGGCTAGATGCCCGTGGGGGCGCTTAGAAAATGCAGAAGGGGGGCGTTAGGCACTGGAGGTTCAGACGCGGCTGAGATCCCAGCTCCACCCTCTAGGAGCTCAGGGTAAGGCCCGAGCAGAGCAGCGGAATTAGAAAACAAAGCCGAGAGGCCAAGTCAAAGAGGGGCGGAGATAAAGGCCTGCAGAAAGTAAACGCTCCAGGCCTCCAGGCCGTGATTACTCACTGGGCGCCAGGCACCGGGGGCTGGGGGCTTTCTCACACGCGCACAGGTAGGGCCGCACAGCCACCCACACACGTACCTGCACATACACACGCTTATCACCCCGTCATTGGGGGCAGAGAGCTGGAGCCGGGCTGCTGATGGGGCCTGCAGCCTGTGCCTTCGTTTCTCCCTGCCTTGGTTCTCCCTGCACGGACGGGGCCCGCCGAGAGCGCCGACCTTCGCAAACCGTTTCAAGCCGCGCTGGGCGCCCAGGGCGTGCGGCGTGCGTGAAAGCTGCCGCCGTTACCCTCTAGGCCTGTGATCCTCCGAGGTACTGGACCAGCGTCCCCATTTTGTGGATAGGGAAGGTGAGGCCTCAGAGAGGTTCAGCCACCGGCCCAATCAGAATCCCTGTCGGTGTGAGCCGGAGTTCAGAAGAAGCAAGGTCACGTCCAGCAGGGCTGGGCCGCTGAGGCTCGATGGGGAGCTCGGGCACGTGGCCTGGAGAGGAGTTGGCCCCAAAAACATTAGGACGGGAGGGTGGGAGGCTTGGGTGAGAGGAGGACAAAGTTCCTGGAGGAGGGTTAGAGCAAACACTCAGAGGGAGGGGGTTCAGGGAGCCGAAGGAGAACAGGAAATGGCACCATTTGGTCCTGAACATGAACGCAGCTAAGGGTGAGATGTGGCTGGATCAAATCGAGGGGTGGGGGTGGGGGGCAAAGGACAGGAACTTGAGAGCTGGTTCTGTCAATGGAGCCATAGAAGGTTCTATCCCAGCCACCACATTCCGAGCCACTGTGGAGTCACTCACTGGGCTTCTGCAGACAAAAGTAACCTCGGTTTCAATGGCCACATGCATTCCCACTTTTTTTTTTTTTCAACGTTTTTATTTATTTTTGGGACAGAGAGAGACAGAGCATGAACGGGGGAGGGGCAGAGAGAGAGAGGGAGACACAGAATCGGAAACAGGCTCCAGGCTCTGAGCCATCAGCCCAGAGCCTGACGCGGGGCTCGAACTCAGGGACCGTGAGATTGTGACCTGGCTGAAGTCGGCCGCTTAACCGACTGTGCCACCCAGGCGCCCCTCCCACTTTTTTTTTTAAAGAGTTTATCTTGAGAGAGACAGAGAGAGTGCGAGTGGGGGAGGGGCAGAGAAAGAGGGAGAATCTCAAGCTGGCTCCACGCTATTAGCACAGAGCCCAAGCGGGGCTCGAACTAACAAAACTGAGATCTTTTTTAAAAAGTTTTTTTAACGTTTATTCATTTTTGAGAGAGAGAGAGAGACACACAGAGCATGAGCAGGGGAGGGGCAGAGAGAGAAGGAGACACAGAATCCAAAGCAGGCTCCAGGCTCTGAGCTGTCAGCACAGAGCCCGACACGGGGCTCGAACCTACAAATGGTGAGATCATGACCTGAGCCAAAGTCGGATGCCCAACCGACTGAGCCATCCAGGCGCCCCACAGAACTGTGGGATCTTGACCTGAGCCGAAATTGAGAGCCAGACGCTTAATTGACTGAGCCACCCAGGCGCCCCATCATTCCCACTTTAGAAGGCCTGGCATTGGCCTCAGTTCTCAGCTGGGCCTGAAGCCACAGGCCCCGGAATGAGGTCACAACCCACAGCCTGACCTCACTCTCCTGGGCCGAGCCTTCCAGGAAAGGCAGAGGAACTCAGCAACAGGGCAAACTCTGAGGGCAGCCATGTGACAACAGCTGCAGGGTTCAAGGTTTTCAGCCTGGCTGCCGGGCTCCAGGGAAGGCCTGCCAGAGACAGTGTTCTGCTCCTTGGTTAACTGTTGAAGGATGCAGAGAGCTCTCTCCTCGGCCCCCAGCCAGCCAGACCGGGCATTTCCAGGGAACTGGCACCTGCAGGGACAGCTGGCCTTCTGGGCCCAGGAAGGCCCACATCCACAGGCTAGAGGAAGGTTGGAGGTGGCTCCCAGCCTCAAGGTGCCAAACAGTGTTTGCATCTCCAATTTGCTGCGTGACCTTGGGCGAGCCGCTTTCCCATCCTGGGCCTTGGTTCCTCAATCTCTGAAATGGAACTTTTTCTGGCCTGTGTTTTCATTCACTTGTCATTGGATCCGTGTACTTCCGGGGTTCACGCTGGCCGGGGCACTGCATGGAGACAAGGAACACGGGTCTCGTGTCACCTAGTGCATCGACACACGGTGATCGATAAGAGGAGTGACTGCTTTGAAGGTCCAACAAGACAGCGAGGCCCCAGTCCCAGCACATGACAGGAGCAAGAGGACAAGAAAACACGGGGACAAGAAAACACAGATGGGAATGAGATGTGTTGAAAAGGGAGACAAAAATGATAATAATTTGCTGACAAGGTGATTTTCCCACCCCGAAAAATCCAAACAGCTCTGCCGGGGGGGGGGGGGGGGACGGCCAAGCAGCTCTGGCAAAGAAGCTTTGCTCAGAGAACCCGATACGAGAATTGGGTGGAAGCGAATTGCCCTCACCTCCAGTCACCGGGCTTCCTTTCCAAGTGTTCGAGAAAAGATCTCACGCATAACAGCACCAAAAGGCTGAAAAACTTCCTCGGAATCTGCTCAACACGATGCATTGCCAGGGCTAGCGAGAGAAATCTACGAACGCCTTGGTGCAGGGGGAGAAAGAACACGGGAGGATCTGAAGAAACAGAAGCGCATTCACGTTTCTAGAAAGGAAGTCGATACGAATAAACACAGCGCAGTGTGATGGCCGAGAAGGGAGCGGAGGGAATGTGGCGTCCATTCAGAAGGGTAATTGCCTGAGAATAGCTGTGAAAATTCTGGATGACAGTAATGATGGGAGAGTGACGAGAGTCACCTTCCCTGATAGCAAGACGTTGCACAAAGTGGCAGAAGTTAAAAGCGAGCGGGTTTCACAGGGAGGACCTGGTTCAGCCTCCCCGGCCCCCTCCCCGGCTGTGGGGCCTTGGCTTCTCTCCTTAGGTTCACTAAGTGTATGTCAGCAAAACATGGCTGATGGCGGCCCCGGAGCTGACGAGGGAACCCAGTGAGCTGAAGCGTCAGCGGTACTTAGCATGGCAACTAAAGTCTCGATAGACGGTACGATTTTATTAACCGAAAACAAGAATGCAGTTTGGCTCACGGGCCCAGGAAAATCCGGTTCCGTTGACCAGTTACTGATTGCAGCAATCCTGACACAATTTCCAATTTGAGCCTGTGCTGGGCAAGCAGGACGCGGGGTGGCATCATCCGGGTATTGAACTTGAATGCACTTCCTTCTGCCCTCGGCGCATCTTCTGGGTGGTTCTCTGGCGTGGTGGCGGTCGTTTTTCCCGACTGCGGTTCACAAGGCCTTCCTCCCCGCTGCCTTCGTGGGTCGGACTCGCGGAAGCGGGAACCTGGGTGCCAGGGGCCACCCGCACTTTATCCTGTGGGGGCGAGGCCTCCGTTTTTGGTGGTCCAGTGCCCAGGCTGTCCCCTCCCAAAGGCCAAGGCCACCGTCCTGTTTGTCCGTGGTTCCCAGCGCTCCCTAGAGGTGCCCTTGCACTGGGAGGACGGAGTGCGTGGGGCCACTCAGGCCGAGGCAGAATGCGGCCCATGTGACAGCTAACGTTTCAGAGGGCCACTGCATGCAGCTCCCAAGGGTCTCACCCCCTCTGGCTGACCCTTGGACACCGAAGGCACAAGGTCGGTGGACATCAGTGGAGACGGGCCTCAGAGAGTGACCAGGGTTAGGGGGTCAGTCAACCGGGGCCGATGCCGCCTGTGGCCTGTGGAGGAGGCGGGGGCTGTTGTCACTCAGTTTGCCGCTGAGTTGGTTTGTCTCTTTCCAGGCAACCGGTTCCAATTCGCATGTTTCCCAATGGCTGTCAATGGCACTCCGTCCACAGCTCCCCAGGCTACAAAGCTAGGGGGCATCCGCTTCCTCCCCTTCCCTGACCACCCAGTCCGATCCATCATCAGGCTTGTCGGCTCCGCCCCCAGGGATCCCAGGGTCGCCTACTTCCGTCCATGTCAGCACGGAGACCATAGCCCAAGCCATCCGAGGGCCGGACGGGGCACCGGGCGCCTGGCTGGGCGGTGAGTGCTGCTGATTCCAGGGCTCAGCATCAAGGAGCTCATTTTCGCGGGGAGAGAAGCTACGTCTCCCGCCATCCGCCCTCTCGGTACTGAGGGTAACCTCTTTGTCTGGTTTCTCAATGGGTTCGGAACTCAGGGAAGCGAGGAGACCTTCCTCAGCCCCCTCAAAACCATCAACACTCTTTTCCCTTCATCCCTCCTTTTCCCTCCCTCAGGTCGGCGTCTTCCTTGCTCTCAGTGCTTTGGGTCACAGCTGACCGTCGGGAATTGAGCGCCCGGATGGCGAGAACCTCATCCAGCCTCCCCGACGCCATTCCCAGAGGCCACACAGGGGCCGTCACCCACCGATCCCCGTTCATTCTCACTGGGCCCAGAGACGGCTTCAGAATCCATTTGCCCTGTCTGATTCCCTTTAGGTCACCTTGCAGAACAGGCAACGTGGAACCGTGGCAGCTTCTGGTGGTGGTGGCCAGACTGGAAGCCATCAGGGCGGTGGTGACAAATGTTCCGTATTTTTATTGCAGCGTTTGTGATGCCTGTGTGTCGGTGTGTTAACAGTTACTAAATTATACTTCAATAATTTAGTATCTAAGTTATACTTCAATAATGAAAAAGAGAGAGAGAGAGACAGCAAAGCTCTGAAAGGCAAACCATTTGCATGAATACAACAGAAGTCGGCCCTTCCCACACTGCCATTGGAAGGACTTCCTCCTGGGGATGACGGTGGTGGGGCCAAATGCTCAGACAGGTCTCATTTCCCCAGCCCCGTGGCGATGCGACTGTCTGGGGGTAAAGTCCTCGCCCTGCCGCTTACGACCGGGGTGCCCTCGGACAAGTTGTGAAATCTTTCGGCCTCAGTTTCCTCAGCCGTAAAATGGGCACAACACCAGCGCCTGTCTCCTAGGGCACTAAATGGCGCTAATCCGCCGAAGAGCTTAGAATCACATTGCCTGGTGCGTAGTACGTGCTCAATAAATCTCAGCTGCGATGCTGGCTGTGGTTCTTTTTCTTCTCCCTGATTCCCACGGCTAACAGCTGCTGTCCGTCCCCCTTGTCATTCTGGTACCAGGATGTGCACCGACGCTTCTGCCAGCAGCCCCGAAACTCGGGATATTTAAGAAGACCAGACGCTCCGGGAGGAAGACAGGGAAATGAACACTAAGCCGCTTCCCCACACTGGTCTCCACCTCCCAGAGCAAGCTCTGCCCAGGGCCCCATCTGTCTGCTGGGTTCCCCGCAGGCCCCCTCCTGGACTGTCTGCTTCCCAGCCCTGGCGTGATCTCTGTGCGGATGATGCCATCCCGGCACTCACCACGGCCTGGGCATTTATTTCACCAGCGTGGGCAAGAAGGCAGCGCTCGCAGGCCCTTTGCCGTCCGTCCGCATCCTTTTCTCCCCGTTCTTTTCTCACAGTCTGAGGAGCCGTGAGTTTGCACCGGTCACTGTCCCTGGGAATGACCCCAGCTGTAAGGTGCAGTCCTGCTTCCTCCTTGCTGTGGGGTTCAGTCCCCCGCACAGGGCGCTGCAAAGGAATGGAGGCACTGTTTCTCTCTGAGAATGAGGCCGTGACAGCACTAGGGAGATCTGGCTGAACCGGGGGGGGGGGGGAAGGAGGAAGGGTGGAGTCGGTGGGGTTCATGTAGCTCTCGCCATACAAAGAGCAAAGGGAGTGGGTGTTCGAGAACCTGTTGGGGCTGGAGCCAGCCTATGAGGTGAAGCAGGTTCAAGGCTGATGCAGGGGCAGCTGCCCCAACTGAGGCAGTCGGAGCAGGAGGGGCCGAGGCAGGGGGCACACGTGTTTCACGGGCCGTCTTACAATGTCCGGCCAGGCCAACAATTCTCTAACCCGTTGGCAGCTTTCAGAGGACCAAGCAGCAGCTAAGGCATGGGGAGCTTGAAGGCTTGTGCCAGGAAGATCTGTTGGTCCTTCCTTCGATACCTCCGTCTGTCCATCCACCCGTCCATCCACCCAGTAATTTATTATCATTGCCAGCGTGTGCCAGGCATCGGGCTGGCCTCTGGGGGTGCACGGGTAAGTACGCAATTTGCTTGTGTTGTCAAGGTGCTCGTGTTCTATTTTCAGACGCGAGAAAACAGTACAGTAGGATACAGGGAAGGACAGAGGTGCTGGATACACATAGGAGGGACGTCGAATCCCCGTACTTGGAGACTCCGGGCAGGCTTCCTGGAGGAGGAGGCAACATTTCACTTGACATCTGAAGGATGAGGGGAAGCCAGCCAGAGAAGGTGGAGATGGCTAGTTGTCTTTCAAAATGTACACCCCCCCCCCCCCCCCGCTCTGATGGCGGAGAGCTGTCATTGGAAAGGGACTACATCTTCCAGCCCACCCTCTCCTCCCTGGTGTGGGTTGGCAGTGAAAGGTCGCCGATGGAATGTCAGGGGAAGTTATGTGTGCCGTCGCCCGGCTAAGGCTTTTAAGAAGCGGGTGTGTCCTTCTCCAGCATCTGGACGCAGAGGCTGGCGGGATGGTGGAGCCACGGACAGAAGGAGGCTGGATCTCCGAGTCTGCAGAGGAGAGCTGCCCGAGCCCCAGGAGCACCTGCTCTGTACTGCTCCGAGAACAATAAATACACTTCTGTTACCTGAAGCCGTGGATGTGTGGAGTTCATCTGTTCTAGCCGCGAGTGTCCATTAAAGGGAGATAAAGAATGCACCCCACGAAGAGAGGAAAGGGAGGAGGGCATCGCAGAGGAAATCTCAAGCACAAAGGTCCTGGCGAGGAAGGGGGGGGGGCAGGTGAGGCAGGGGGTGGGGGGCAGACTGAGGCCCGGTTAGCCTTGCTAAGCAGTGGCGACTGGCTCCTAAGGAAATAGGCCATGGCCAAGCCAGACAGCCCCAGGCGTGCCCCTCTCTGCCCTCAGGGTCAGAGAAGATGGGTGGCTTCCTGGAGGTCATCCGATCAATGAACGCAGAGCTGGACTCGAGCCCAGGTCTTGCTGCCACGGCTCCCTAAGCGGTCATCCCTATGCCCCCAACACAATGTTCCAACAGAGACACGCCGACGTGCGTCTCCTAGGAACTCTATGGGAGTCGCCTGTGTGGGCTCTTTCTCCGGTTTTCTGGGACCGACTCCAACCGAGAACGCGGTCTCCTGGCAACAGGCCCAGGCCAACGCGTGGAACGGTCACCGCACCCTGACGGGGGCTCTGCATCCCCGGACTAACCAAATGAGTGTCCCGCCTGGTGTGGCCAGGCCCACTGTCTGGGGGGAGTCCACAAAAGCCCATCAGCCATGAGTGACCTGGGCCCTGCCGACCAGCTCCCACCCCTGTCTGAGCCACAGACAGGACGCAGTAGGGGGCAGAGGATGCTTAGTTACTTGCTCCCCTCTGCGCTCCCTGGGCTGAGTTTCAGAGAAGCCCAGCTTCCCCATCTGTACATCCCCAGGAGAGAGAGAAGCAGACATCGCTGAGCTCCCCTGGGCCCCTCTCAGCTGGCCGGCCCTTGCAAGCCCAATAGGCAGTGCTATTTGATGGGGGCAGGGAAGCCTAGGGGTTTGGCTCTTGGCTGGCCAAGACTTCCCGTTTCTTTGCCACCCCTCTTCAATAGGTCCTTGTTTCTGAAACCGGCATGTTCTGGATCACCCTTGCCCAAGGCCTTCCTTGGTTTTACAAAGTTGTCGCTCGGGCTCTTACAGAGAATGAGGGTAAGGTGCAGGGGCAAAGCTCCTGGTACCCTGTCCGCCTATTTCCCCATCCTCTTTTCCCCCTTTATTATGATTAACTCTCCTCATTAGGTAGTGTTTGAAGACAGAACGTCACTACCAAAACAAGTTTGAAAACAACTGTTCAAGTCCAGCCCTCTAATTTTCTAGATGGAGAGCCTGAAGCTCAGCAAGCTCAGCAGTACATTTTTTTGAAAACTGATGCATAAGTTACAGCAAAAGGTCTGCTTGCCTATTTGTGTCTAGGTCACCATCCATCCAACTATCTATCTACCCATCCATCCATACATACATCTGTCCATCCATCCATCCACACACACATCCATCCATCCATCCACACACACATCCATCCATCCACCCATCCATCCACACACATCCATCCAACCAACCATCCAAACATCCATCCATCCATCCATCCATCCACACATCCATCCATCCATCCATCCACACACACACACACATCCATCCATCCATCCGTCCGTCCACACACATCCATCCAACCAACCATCCAACCATCCATCCATCCATCCATCCACACACACATCCATCCACACATCCACACACACACACACACATCCATCCATCCATCCATCCACACACAACCATCCAACCAACCATCCAACCATCCATCCATCCATCCATCCACACACACATCCATCCACACATCCACACACACACACACACACATCCATCCATCCATCCATCCACACACAACCATCCAACCAACCATCCAACCATCCATCCACCCATCCATCCACACACACATCCATCCACACATCCACACATCCATCCATCCATCCATCCATCCATCCATCCATCCACACATACATCCATCCACACATCCACACACACACACACACACACATCCATCCATCCGTCCATCCACACACAACCATCCAACCAACCATCCAACCATCCATCCATCCATCCATCCATCCACACAAACATCCATCCACACATCCACACATCCATCCATCCATCCATCCATCCACACACACATCCATCCATCCATCATTCACACATCCATCCATCCATCCACCCATCCATCCATACACATGCATCCAACCAACCATCCAACCATCCATCCATCCATCCATCCATGCATCCACACACACATCCATCCACACATCCAACCATCCATCCATCCATCCATCCATCCATCCATCCATCCATCCACACATCCATCCACACATCCATCCATCCATCCATCCATCCATCCATCCATCCATCCACACATCCATCCACACATCCATCCATCCATCCATCCATCCATCCATCCATCCATCCATCCAGTCAACAGGTACTAACGGCTTAGGATGCTCTGGGCTTCTTGCCTTGCAGCCTGTGTAATTCCTTCTGAAGTTCTTGGTCTTCTTGGCACCATGGAACACAAAGAACCTGGATTCTGCATCGATTTGGGCTCAAGCTCTTTTTTTTGCCAACTTCCAGTCATGGGCTTAATTTCAGTTTCCTCAATTACAAACTGCAATCAGCATTTTCTACCTCCTGAATCATGCAGGGATTTAATGAAACAGCGTGTACAACCCCTGATGGAGTGCCTAGAACAAAGTAGGGCCTCGATACCTGCTTGATGTCTAGAAGTTCTCTGAGTGCTCCATGCCTGGGGGAGAGCACAGAGCCCTGGGTCTGCTGTCATCTGGAAGTGCTCAAGGCCACCAGGAAAAGAAGTCTCTCCACTGTCCTTGCAGAAAGCCTGGCCCTTGCTCAGTTATGACCTAATCTGGGTCTGGCCAGAGTTGATGTCTTCCTTTTCCCCTCATTGTCTTGGAGGCCTCAAGTGAACTTGGCCAGGACGGTTTCCGCAAGAATGATACGTTCACCCAGCAGGGCACAGTGTGTGCATCCCCAACCCCCATGCTTTCTTGCCTACTATTCCGCCTGCAGCTTCTGGGGTACCTCCCCCTAGGTATCCCCACCACTCACTCCCTAGCTTCCTACACATCATCCCATTGATTGCCACCTCCTGAAAGAGGCCATTTCTGACTCTCCACCCCCTCCCTCCCCTTACCTTTATTTTTCATCGCACTGTTGGAAATTATATGATGTACTTATCATTCCCTTTATAGTCTGTCTCATCCTAGCAGGATGCAAGCTCCGTTATTTTGTTCATCGCTGTTTTCCCAGCCCTGTCACATGGTTGGTACTTACACAGATTTGTTGAATGAGTCACTTGGTGAGAAATTGGGAAACCCTAAATTGCCCTACCCTAAAATTCACCATATTCACTGAGATCACCCACCCCTGTGCCACAAGTGTCTAGGTGTCTGGGTCGAGATGGGATGATATGGGGCAAGGTCCTGGAAGGAGCATTAGAACGTCTCCCAAAAGTGTTGGTGTAAAGTTAAAACTCACCTAGCTACGTGTGAGGGGCTGCATACAGATTACACCTGCCCTCCTAGGAGCGGGCAGGAGAGTGACTGCACACAGGAAACTTGGGAGGCCAGCCTTGGAAGTCCAACAGACCTGGGTTGCAAATCCTGACTCTACCACTTTCTAGAGG
Source organism: Felis catus (assembly GCF_018350175.1). Lineage (NCBI taxonomy): Eukaryota > Metazoa > Chordata > Mammalia > Carnivora > Felidae > Felis > Felis catus. The sequence goes on from NC_058377.1 coordinate 97,205,374, forward strand.
TCGGCTAGTCCCTCTCTGAGCCTCCATTTCTTTTGTATGTACAGTGGAATAAATGTATAGGTCACTTACATGTATGTTTCATTTCTCTTGGGTACCTAACAAAACAGTTGCTGGATGGTAAAGTACTCATATGTTTAATTATTGTAACAAATTACTGTAAGAGCTAATTATAATCCTCTGGTGTTTCTTGACTACTTTTTGGCCCAGCACATGGTCTGCCTCGGTAACTATTCCACAAGCACTTAAAATAAAATGTACGTTCTTTAGTTCCTGAGAGAAGAGTATTGATTTCCTGACAAATATTACGATTCTCCTTAGTTCCCCCTCTGGCTTTGTCAATTTCTGCTACACCTATTTTGAAGTTCTGTCTCTAGGTAATCCTCATTTAGGGTCAGTCTGTCTTTTCGATAACTGGCCATTTCATCATTAAGAACGACTCTGCCATGGCGCGCCCGGGTGGCTCAGTTGGCTAAGCGTCCAACTCTTGATTTCGGCTCAGGTCACGATCTCACGGTTCGTGAGATCGAACCCCAAAGCCTACTTGGGATTCTCTCTCTTTCTCTCTCTGCCTCTCTCTCTCCCTTTCTCAAAACAAATAAATAAACATTAAAAAAAAAAAGAAAAGAAATGTCCTGCTAATATTTCCTATATGCCAAACACATGTCTTATGTTCTACTTTGTCAGCTTTTAATACGGCCACATCAGCTTTCTTCTGCAGCGCATTTGTGTGGTGTACCATTTCTCAGCTTCTTACTTTCACCTTATTTGTCTTTGTATTTCCAATAAACTTCTTTGGACAGAATCTAGTGGGTCTCGCTTCTTCTTTGTGCATTCTGATAACCTCTGCTTCTAATGGAGCACCGAGCCCATGTATTTAACATAATTATAATGTTTGATAAATTGAGTTAAATCCCTCATCTTACTATTTGTTTTCTCTTTGTAATCATGTTATTTTTAGGATCCCATATTATCTCTTCTATTGGCCGGTGAGCTGTATATTTTTGTTTTGTTTATTTTTAGGGGCATCTCCAGGGCTTAGAATGTGCATCCTTAATTACCATAGGCTACCTTGAGTTAATATTAGACACGTTCAGGTCCAGTGTAAGGTTTTGAAACATTCTGCTTCCATTTTACCTCCTTTCAATCCATTGTGTTCTTGTCAAACATTTCATTTCCCTGTATCATTACCCTACGGCACATAGTTATTATTTTGGATTATAATAGTCCATTTTCACGGCGTTATTGAGGCTCGCTTACACAGCATAAAACCTAGCCAGTGAAAGTGAACAACTGAATGATTTTCGGGAAATCTACAGAGTTGTTCAACCATTGCCATGATACAATTTTAGAAAATTCCTGTCACTCCGGAAAGGTGCCTGTTTCAGGCACTCACCAGAGTGCCCTCCCTCCTGGCCTCAGGCAACCTCTAATGTACTTTGTGCGTCCATGGCTTTGTCTTCCTTGGACATTTCACATAAATGGAATCGTACCATATGTAGTATTCTGCATCTGACTTCTCTCACTCAGAGTCATGTTTCTGAGGTTCATCCATGTGTCAATTTCAACGAGCTTGTGTCAAAGCTCATTCCGTTTGATCGCCGAGTCCATTGCATGGGTATAGCGCCATTTTTGTTTACCCGTCCACCCATTGATGGGCATCTGGATTATTTCTACTATGGGGACATTATGCACATTCCTGTAGAAACCTCCGTGTGGACAATTGGTTCACTTCTCTCGGGTACTATCCTAGGAGTGGCGTTGCTTGTTGTCACAATGGGGGTGCGGTGGGGTAACGACATCTAGGGGGTAGAGGCCAGGGTTGCTGCTAAATCACTGGACAGCTCCCCACCACCGAGAACCAGCCTGCCCAGACGGCTAAAATGCCAAAGTGACAAATTTTGCTCTAGGCTCAGGAGGTAAGAGTGTCATGATGTATGAGCAACGTCTGGGAGGAGGCGTTCTGTATTTGCAGATGCCAATCTTTTTTTTTTTTAAAGTAATCTCTACACCCACCATGGGATTTGAACTCATGACCCCAAGATCAAGAGTCACATGCTCTTCCTACTGAGCCAGCCAGGCACCCTGAAGATTCCGGTCTTTGAGCTTTGATTTCCATCTGTCCTTTAAGATTCCCATTAAGTGGAGTGAGGAGGCATAGTCACCCCCACTGGCCAAATGGGGGACTTACAGACTCAGGAAAGTACCGTGAGATCCCGCACTTGATGATCCTGTGGTGCCCCTGCACCCGGGGACATATGGCTGGGCTCAAAGGAGCTTGCTCCATTTGGGGGTTTGAGCTCCCTCTCTGGCCTGGTTAACTCTGAGAAGCCTCTCCTCTTCCTTGGAGATTCAGTCTAAGCGAGTCTGGGGACAGCAGTAAAGGAAAAAATGGACACATCCTGCTAGGCTCCTGAGGGGGAGGACGGGGGCAGAAAGATGTCTTGGAGGAGAAAGGGAAGTCAGAGGAAGTGTTGAGAAAGCAGTTAAACACTCCCAGATCTTCTCCCCAGTTCCACGCTGTGGGGTGACTGCCCTCCCCACTCAACACGGGACGCCACGTGTATTCGCTGGTGACTATGACACGGGAGTGCCTGCCCTGGAGACCTCCGAACACCAGGGAGGCTAGAACACCATCCTGAAAATAGGGGGTTAAGTGAATGTATCATCAGGGGCATTAGCAGCCAGACCTCTAGATGGGGGAATGGAAAGGTCTTCTCTGGAGAGTTGACACATCAAGTGGAAAGATCTCAGGATATCCCCCCACCCCCACCCTGATGCTTAACACTCCTCCTCGCTATTGTGTCTGGCTCTTTATCGAGAACAGACAATGAAGGATCATTAGAGGCATTGATTGCCGAAAGCCTCTAATGTGAACTCAGAGACCTAAACAGGCACACAGACCACAGGAAATGGCATGGAAAAGAGAGCGTGCATTAAGAAAAATCATAAAAAATTATCATAATAAAAACAAACCCCTCTGAATTCAAAGAGAGATAACAGAAGATATTGCATCCATGAAAAAAGAACATGAAGCCATAAAAAAGGAACACAGGGAATAAGAAGAGGTCTCAGGGGAAAAAATATGATAGCAGAGTTATAAAACTCCCTGGAAGATTTGAGAGAGAACACTGAGGACATTTCTCAAGAATGTAGAGCAAAATACATCACTGAAAATGGGAGAAGGGTAAGAAAATGAGAAGGCTGGTACAGGAGTTCTAATACTCCAGTCATAGGCATTCTAGAAAGAGAAAGAAAATGGCATGTGTGGGGGGGCGGGAGGGTGGAATATCAATAAAATAGTTAAGGGAAATTTCGCAAATGTTGAAAGACATAAATCTCAAGACCAAAAGGATGCACGAGTGCTTAGCCCCGTGTCTGAAGCCAGATTTCTATCAGGGAAGGTCAGGGGGAAATTTCAGGACATAGTGGCACAGAGAAGAGTCTATGAACTTCCAGAGAGGTCAAAATGGAATCAGAGTGGCTTTAAAACTTCTCAGAGCAATGCTGAACACCCAAGGACAGAGGAACAAGCCTCCACAGTTTTGAAAAGAAAGTATCTCTAACCCAGAGTTCTAGGTCAGGCAAAAAATAAAATATAAAATACAACGAAATAAAATATAAAATAAAATAAAGATAGCCTTCACCATGGGAAGTCTTGAGAAATTTACCTCCAACCTCCTCCGCTGGAAATTGCCAGAAGCTGTGTCTGCTGCCACAGGAGTGAGCCAGGAACAGAAAGATGTAGAGACCAGGAAGCAGGAAATCTGACTCGAGAGAGAGGGGTCCAAGGGGTCCTCGCACTGGTGGGAGGTGGAGAGCCCAGAATGCCCCCTTCAGAGGGCACCAAGTCCCGTTTGGGCCCAGAATGCCCACTGCAGAGGGCACCAAGTCCAGTTTGGAAATGCCAGAAGGTTCCGGAGAGGCTTCTTTCGAACTTGGCAAAGCGTTTGAGGTTTAAAAAAAAAAAAACGATTAGTGATCAGTGCACAGAAAACTAAGCAAATGAAGAAATCATAACACTGAGTGCAGAACGGTCAGCCCAAGGAATTAAAAGCGGCTGCTTCTGGAGAAGCGGTCGTGAAGGAGAATAGCGTTGGAAACGCGGCTCGTCTTAACTAACTTCTTCACCACTGACTCTCTCAGCTAGGAGCTTGGTTGACGGATAAAAATTGGAAAGTAAAAACAATACCGTTGGAATACATGTTAAAACCAGTGACATCTGAGTCAAGTCTGTCTCCGAGTTAATAATGTGACAACAGCAGGTCCCTGATTTTGACCAAGTCCTTTTAGGGGTTACTTTAGGGGAAGCTGGGAGAAAGCTGTCTGGGAACTCTGAACTAATGTGAGTCTTAAGATCAGCCTTGCCCTCCAGAAGCCGGCGTTCCAGTGGGGGAGGCGGCAATAAACTTGAACGAGAGAGGGGTCAGCTGACCGGCATGTTGAGCACTTTGTGAACCGGAGGTACCAGGTGAGGCGCCATCACGGGGGGACCCCAGCGAATCCCTGGGTAGGAGGGGTTGGGGGAGGGGAGGGTGGGCAGGGGACACTGGGGGGCTGGATTCTGGTGTCCCGACTCCTGGAATGGCTGGGAGGGACAAGGGCAGCCTTGGGGACGAGCCCAAGGCCGGTCCTTGGCTGAGGGAGCTGCAGGCCATTGCTATTGATTGAATGTTTGTATCCTTCTAAAATGTGTGATGTTGTGGGGCGCCTGGGTGGCGCAGTCGGTTGGGCATCCGACTTCAGCCAGGTCGCGATCTCGCGGTCCGTGAGTTCGAGCCCCGCCTCGGGCTCTGGGCTGATGGCTCAGAGCCTGGAGCCTGTTTCCGATTCTGTGTCCCCCTCTCTCTCTGCCCCTCCCCCGTTCACGCTCTGTCTCTCTCTGTCCCAAAAATAAATAAACGTTGAAAAAAAAATTTTTTTAAATGTGTGATGTTGAAAACCTAAGGTGCCGTGATTAGGTCACGCGAGCAGAGCCCTCCTAAATTAGTGCCCTTATAAAGAGGCCCCAGAAAGATCCCTGGCCCCTCTTCCACGTGAGGACACAGCAAGAAGTGGACAGGCTGCTGCCCAGAGGACAGCCCTCTCTGGCACCTGACCGCACTGGCACCCGATCTCGGACTTCCAGAACTGTGGGAAAGAAACGTCTGCTGTTTCGAAGCCCCCCGGGCTGTGATGTTCTGTTACGGCAGCTTGGAAAAACTAAAACAACTAGAGAGGTCAGGAAACTGACTCCTCCTTCTTCCCAGACCCCCGAGGGGATTGCAGGGGCCTTGGGGACAGTTCCTGGCGTGCCTATGGACATCTGGCCTGTGGGGCCCCTCCTTCTAGTCGCTGCTTTCTGGCCCAGCGAGGGGCACTGGACTAGGAAAGCAGCCCCCGTTCCGCTGCTCCCTCGCTGTGTGACACGGGTGAGTCCCTGCCCCTCTCTGAGCCTCAGTCTCATCTGAACAACTAGGAGGTGGGAACTGGTGAAGTCTAAGGGGTAGCTCTGGTGGTAACGCGTTGGCAGCTTCAAACCCTCAAGCCTTTGGAGAAACATCCACTTCTCCGGCGATCAGAGACTGCTTGCTATGGATCGGAACTGAGTTAGAAGGAAGAACAACACAGATAGGGCTCCTAACCTCAGGGAGCTTACGGAGGGACACAGGGACAGAACGACCGAGAGGCCATTCGGATATGTCTGTGCAGGAGGAGGGAAGCAGTGCATGTAGGTGGCCGTTTCCATCGGTGGAGTTCATGAGGCTGGGTGACCGTGGGCCACAGCGGATGGCGGTCAAGTAAACCCGAGGACGGCCGAGGAGATGGGCCAGCAGGCACCCATATGGGTCGGCGGACTGGATGGTGCTTGCATCCGAGGCCCCCCAGACCAGGAGCAGCGGCTGGAAGAGGTGACCCTTTAGGATGTCCTTCAGCCCAGTGCGGTTCACAGCAAGGGCGACTGTGGCTTCTCACCATGGTTTTGGACCCTGGGCACTAAGAAAACGGCTGAGTGACCTTGTGCCTCGATCTCCCTGGGCCCCGCTTACCAAGTTTGTAAAGCAAGGCTGATGGAATGCGCTTCGCAGCCTGGTTGGAAACACTGAGGCGACACACGCCAGAATCGCCTGGGACACAAGGGTTCGGTAAGTGGCGGCTCCTGTCAATCGGCCTCAACCTCCATTTCAGACCTTCTTCCACCCTGCCGTCCAAGACGCACTTTTAAAAACACAGACTTCTCATGCCGCTCCCCCCTTCAAATGTTTGCCACTGTAGCTGGTGGAAGAGCAGCCCCCTTGCCGTGGCCTGCACAGCCACACCGGCTGCGGTACTGTTCCTCAAATGTGCCAAACACATTCCAACCTCAGGACCTTTGCACTTGCTGTTGCTCCTGCCTGCAACATTACTATCCCTATCCCTACCTGGTAAACTCCTACTTAACTTTTCAAGCCTCAGCTTAGAGAGCACTTCATAGTGGAGGTCCCCCCCCCCCCCACCGGGCTGCTAACCCTATTAGCAGCTCTTATAACATCCCTTGCATTTCCTTCAAATCACATAGCTGTTCTTTTGTCATGCGTTTAATGTGTGTCTGCCCCACGTGACTAGGAGTTGTGAAAGGACAGGGGCCCTCTTCTTTGTTCATAAAACATGTAGCATGCCTGGTACATCGTGCTCGATGGTGCATAATAAATAGTGTGTAACTGAAGGATTTTATGAATGAATGAATGAACGAATAGCAATTTTTCATCCCGCTTCCTGTTTTCCCCAGGACAAGGGCCTAGGGTTGCCCTCCGGGACATCCAGGAGGCTCAGGGGAGGAGCGTCACCTGCACGTCTATAAGGGGCCCGAGGCCTCTGGAGGAGGGGCCAGCTGCGGACTGCAGCCCAGGGTGCCACGCTGGGACCAAGATGCCTCCTGCCTGGAAATCGGCAGCCAAGGGAAGGTCTGCTGTTTGTCTTCACGAGCGACCTTGGCAGAAGGGAAGAATTTGGAGTCGGAGGCCCCAGAGGATCATGGGCTCTGATGACCCAACAGGGTGAGACCCTGGGGAAGTCTTGGGAGAAGGTGAGTGTGTTTTGCATGTAGAGCAATACTTATGGTCAAATGGAGGTGCTATGGAGGATTAAAAATGAAGTTTGGTAGCGTGTCACTTCAAGAGGCAGAGTCCAGGGGCGCCTGGGTGGCGCAGTCGGTTAAGCGTCCGACTTCAGCCAGGTCACGATCTCGCGGTCCGTGAGTTCGAGCGCCGCATCAGGCTCTGGACTGATGGCTCAGAGCCTGGAGCCTGTTTCTGATTCTGTGTCTCCCTCTCTCTCTGCCCCTCCCCCGTTCATGCTCTGTCTCTCTCTGTCCCAAAAATAAATAAACGTTGAAAAAAAAAATTAAAAAAAAAAAAAAAGAGGCAGAGTCCAGGGGCACCTGGGCGGCTCGGTCGGTTAAGCGTCCGACTCTTGGTCTCGGCTCGGGTCACGATCTCACGGTTCATGAGTTTGAGCCCCACATCAGGCTCTGCGACGACAGTGTAGAGCCTGCTTGGGGTTCTCTCTCTCCCCCTTTCTCTCTGCCCCTCTCCCAATTGTTCTGTCTGTCTCTGTCTCTCTCCCAAAATAACTAAACTTAAAAAAATAAAAAAGAGGTAGAGTGTAATTCACCACCCCTCCGGAATCTGGGCAGGACTTGTGAGTTGCCTCCATCGGTCAAATGTGTCAGAAGTGATGTATGACTTCCTAAGAGGCTTGCAGCCTTCACTCTTGTTGACTTGGAGACTAGCTGCCACATGGGGAAGCTGGCCCTCGCCCGGCAGAGAGGCCACACGGGGAAGCTGGAGCTAGCCCGCTAGAGAGGCCGCATGGAGGTAAACTGAGGCACCCATCTGACAGCCCCAGCCAATTGCCAGACATGTGAGGAAGCCATCCGGGACCAGCCGGCCTCCAACCGACCTGTCAGCCTGACCTTTCTTCTTGCCTAAACTTCGTCCAGCCAATACCACAGGGAGCAGAGGGGAGCCATCCCAGCTGAACTTACCCAAATTACCAAACCCTAAATCCGGAGTAATCAGGGGCTGTTGTTTCAAGCCACCGGGTCTTGGAGTGGTTTTTTTCACAGCAACAGATAATCGGTACACCTTTTTGTCGGTCTGTCTGCCTCTCTGTCGCTCTGTCTCTTTGACCAGACTTCTCTCACTCTTCCTGTCTCCTGATCACGACAGCACAAAGTATTAAGATCATGCCGCAGCATCTCCTAGACCTAGATAAAAATCTTACTCCTCCCACGTACTAGCTGTGTGACTAGAGACAGGTTTCTTAACCTCTCTGAACTTTACTGTCTTTTGTCGGGGAGATGGGGATACTCATTCGCACAGTGTGTTATTGTGGGTTATTGTGCGGCTGAAATGAGATTAGAATATTCAGTGCCTGGCACATAGCAGGTGCTCAATAAATTTTATCAAGCTGCCAATAAATATTTATTAAACATCTACCAGATGTGGCCCTGATCCTGGAATCATGGGGCTGGATAAGACAGACAGGGGCTCTGCCCTCACAGAGCTTATATTCAGGCAGGAGAAACATCCGCAAGGACCCGGGGGTAGATGGTCGTACAGGGTCTGGAGCATGAAGTGACAGAAAGTTACTGAGGAGACTTGTTACAAGCGGAGACTTGGAAGTGGAGGGGTCAGCCACCGGAAGTCAGGAGAAAGGGAACAGCCCCTGCAAAGGCTTGAGGTGGGTGCGAATTGGGAACCCAGGGGGTCTGCGAGATGGGGGAGGGGTCTGCGCCTCTGGGATACAGAGACGGGGGCTGCTTTATCGCCAGCGGTGGCGCTATTGACATCCGGCCAGGTTCAAGACCAACGCAGGGCAGACGTTCAGTTCACGCTGGCCACGTGGCTGAGGAGGGAGGAGTCGAGGCCTCGGCTGTGCCCGCCGTGCTCCCCGTGGGTAAGTAGAGCCCGTCCCAAGGTCTCACATCCTCTGGTCCTGGCTGGCCCGAGCTGATAATGCTGCTGCTTGAGCCCCTGGGGGGAGACTCACTTCCTCTTCCTCTGCAGCTCGCCCGAGCCCCAGCTGTCAGGGAGGCCACACGGGAGTGTGGGCTGGTGCGCGCACGCATGCACGGACAAGCCAAGCCACAGGGGCCCCGGGGGGCGGCGGCCAGGCCCACGTCACAGCCCGGCCCGGGGGGTGGGGGGGTGTGGGGTTGCAGCGGGAGGAAGCGCCTCGGCCGATGAGCGTGGGGAGCGGCCAGTCCCTGCCGGGGACAAAGGGGCTGGACTGAGGAGCGGTCCTCTTGCGGTTCCATCCAGCGACAAGTGCCTGTGCGGCCCCAGGACGGAGCCCTGTGGCCCCACGCGACAGCTGAGGCGATGGGCCGCAGAGGCGGGGCCGGCCTGCTGTGGGAGCCTGGGGGACCGAGAGCCAGATTTCACCCTGCATTTGGGCCTGTGTGGGCACACGCGCGCGCACACCCCTGGGGAAGGCAGATCCCGACATAACATGCGCCGTTATGAATCAGACGGAGGGACACGCAGGCACACAGAGGCACGGACGTGCGGCGCCGGCGCGGACACGCCCAGCAGCAGGACGCTGTCCCCTGGGAGGACGCGGCAGGCCACCGTGCGCGGCCAGCCCCACTCCGCACACCCAGCGCCCGCGCCTCACGGCAAACGCGCGAAGCTCAGGCGCATCCACGGATGCCCCTGCCCGCACCTCCCAGGGAATTGCACCAGAGCTGAGAAGCACCGGCTCCCCGCCAGCCCGCTGCCCGGCAGCGGACTAATTAAGCCTTCGCAGGAGGCTGGCATCTTCCTGGCTGCCTGCTGCCCGAGCGGCTGCCGGCCCTAGTGGCCTTTGTGATGGGCCCCAGGGGGGCACCTGGTCCTGCCTCTCTTTCCCTCCTCCTTCTCTAGGCCCTAGAATGACTCCCCACCTCGCTGTCCTACAGGATCTCTTGCAGGAATTTGAGGCCTGGATCAAGAGATTGCCAAGGAATTCCCGGTTCCCCGATTGAAGGACGCTTGAAGGACTTCGATCAGCCACGGACCTGAGCGGTCGATGCCGCCAGCCGCTTACTGCCTAGTGCGAGGGCTAAACTCAGTCCCTTTGGCCTGAGGGAAGCTCAGTTTCCCCTACTTGCCGTCCGGGGCTTGGGTCCTCGGCTGTCCCCCTGCACACGTGGGCCTCTCTGCCACTCTGACCTTCTGGCTCTTCTTCCGACCCACCAAACTCGTGCCTGCCTCAGGGCCTTTGCACCTGCTCCGTTCTCTGTCTGAAACCCGCCCCCCGCCCCCACCTCGCCCAGGTCTTTGCCTGGCCCCCTCCTTCTCACCATTCAGACCTCCGCTCACATGTCACCTCCTCAGAGCGGCCTGTCCTGATCTGCCTAGCTAAAATATCTCCTCCAAGTGGGCCCTCAATCCTGGCTACTTGACAGAATCACCCGGGGAGCTTTAGAAACTTATCCGATGTCAGGCCCTGTGTAAGCTATCAAGTAAGAATCTCCAGGGTGTGGGTCCCCGGGGCCAGGGTTTTAAAAAAGTCCCCGTGTTCTAATGTGCATCCAGGACTGAGAACTCTTGGCCTGGAGACGTTGCAGTTAGTAAGACGAACGGCTGCGTTTTGCATCCCCTCAGGCCCCGCCCCTCATTGCTGCTATTTATTGAGCGCCAACTATATGCCAGGCCTGCCGTGGATGTATTCAGTAGGGTCTCGGCACACACTTGCACAGTACTTCCTCCCCAGAGTACTGTTCAAAGGGCTCCGCACAGTACCGTGCATCCCTCCCCCCAACGGCTCTATGATGAATAGAGCTCTATGATGAATAGACAATGAATTCTCATTATCCCCATTTGATGGGTGAGGAAACTGAGGCCCAGAGGGAGAACGCAACCTACCCCCAGGTCATGCAGCTGGCAAACAGTCTAGAACGGGGACTGTAACGCGGGCGGCACGGTTCCAGAGCCTGGCTCTTAACCCTGACCCTGTTATGTTCAGCTGCCTTTGTTTTGTTTAGTCCTCAAACCACTTTGTGACACGACAATTTAAAGATGAGGAAACTATGCCTCAGAGAGTCAGGAGGTTGACCGAGGTCACCCGCAGCCAGGATTCCAACCCAGGTCAGTCTGAGCCTAGAGTATGGGGTGCAGGCTCCAGGGTGGGGCCCCCTGCACAACCCTTATTCCCCCACCTCCCAGAAACCAGCCTTAGGGGCAGGGAGGCCCATGGGAGATCGGAGCCAACACGGGTCAGCCCGCTTGCTGCCTATGAATTAATTTAATAATCGTAATAGCTGACATAGACATCGTAGCTGTTATTACTGTTTGACATACGTTGGTTCATGTGACCCTCCCTTTACAGAAGAGGAAACAGGTGCATGCAGAGTTAAGAGTTGGGCCCAGGGTGCCACGGCTGGTCGGTGTGCAGCTGAGACTTGCGTTCCGGGCAGGCTGGTTCCAGCCTGCCTGCTCTTAACCCCTACGCCGTAATCCCCTTGCCTATTTAAGCTGCTAAAAACTCACTCGTCTCCTCTACGAAATGGGTACGACGAGTGCCCACCTCAATCAGAAATCAGAGGAGTGGACGAGAGCACAAAGGTGTGGCGGGGCCCGGGCACAGGGCCCTCGCACGAGCGATGCGGCGGGAGAGGTCGCTGCACAGAGTGACAGAGCCACACCTGCAGCAATGACCTTGGAGTCTCGCCCACCGTCAGGGCTGAACTAGTACGGGCCATGGATGCAGCTGGTGACGTTTGGAGGCCTCCAGCCCGCGGTTCCCCCAGAGAGGCAGGGGGCCTCTGCAGCCCCTGGGGACCCTGAGGGATGGGGGAAGGTTCCGCAAAAGAAGTCACACTGGAGGTCAACACGGTCATCTTCAAACGCCCGGAAAGCCCCTGCGTGCGTCACCGCTGACCGTCTGTTGACGACGATTTGCGATTGCTAGTGTGGCTGCGTGCTCTGGGGTGAGGTTTACAGCAGAGCAGGAAACAGCAGGCGGCAGGCGTGGTAGAGACGGGACGGGGGAGAGGGCTGGGAGCCCTGAGGCTCCTCACAAGCACGTCCTGGAAACGCCGGCTCCATTTCCCGGGACCCCGTGAAAATCCGTCCCTGGAACGGGCCGTCCTGAGATTATTTTTGAGACAGAGAGAGACAGAGCATGAATGGGGGAGGGGCAGAGAGAGAGGGAGACACAGAATCGGAAGCAGGCTCCAGGCTCTGAGCCATCAGCCCAGAGCCTGACGCGGGGCTCGAACTTGCGGACCGCGAGATCGTGACCTGAGCTGAAGTCGGACGCTCAACCGACTGAGCCACCCAGGCGCCCCCCCGTCCTGAGATTAAAGACTTCTTCGTGAGTGTCTGTGACGTTCTCCCCGTGTGCGCAGTAGCATCGAAATCTGTGAGCGTCATCAAAGACGTCCTGTCTGGAGGGCGTGAAGGCAGCCTTTAGAAGGTTCTAGCTGTCTCTCCCGGCCCCGGCCCCTGTGGCACCTCACCAGGGGTGCTGTTCATCACTCTAGCCCTTCGGAGAGATCTCCAAATGCGCGGACAACCAACCGTGTGCCGAGGGCCCCTCCAGCGCCGTTGTGTCCCCCAAAGATGTCATAGGACTTAGCAAACAAGGGCACTGCGCCTCACATGTGCCATATTTTCTTTGCTGTGCAGCCAGCCTGGCGAATTTCTCCTGGTCCCCCCAAGACTCAGCGCAAGCATTCCTTGTTTTGTGAAACCTTCCCCTGTCCTTCTTCCACCCGCAGCCCCGCAAAGGCCCTGTGTCCCCCCCGGCTCTGAGTTCTCCCACCAGAAGCGGGGCTGGACCTCCTTCAGTTCTCTTCCTCCCTGTCTGCTTCCCGAGATCCACTTTGGGGCCATCATAAAGCAGCTTGTGCTCCAGAGAAGCGGTTCCCAAAGTCCCTGACCCAGCAGCATCCTCGTCGGCATCCCCGGGGACCCTGCTGGAAATGCAGATCCTCAGCCTCGCTCCAGACCTACTGAATCAGAGACTCCGGAGGGGAGCCCAGCAGTCTTTCAAGCAGCCCCCCGGGCTTCTGACTTACGCACGCTTAAGTTTGCGAACCGTTGCGGTAGGGAGATAAGGCAAATTCACGAATGTCTGATCCAGAACAAATAAGATAGCAACCACAACAGACAGCACCCGGAGGACTGTGTGTCAGACTCAGACTAGCACTTGACCTGCATTAATTCTCCACAGCAACGTGTGAGGACTGTATTAATATACCCATTATGTGGAAGACGAAACAAGGGCTCAGACGGTCACTCCCTTTGTCGAAACAACGACTAAGCGGGGTGGGTCCCAGTTGCAAACCAACCACGGCTGGCCCCTCTGGCTACAGACCCCGTGTGGTACCTGCAGAGAGTGTCACTTGGGGGTTTAAAAGAGGGAGAAACTACACTGAGGTCAGGTTTTCCCTAAATTTTGTGTTTTCAAAATAGAATTAAAAAAATTAAATGGTGGGGCACCTGGGTGGCTCAGTCGGTTAAGCATCCGACTTCAGCTCAGGGCACGATCTCACGGTCCGTGAGTTCAAGCCCCGCGTCGGGCTCTGTGCTGACAGCTCAGAGCCTGGAGCCTGCTTGGGAATCTGTGTCTTTGTCTTTCTCTGCCCCTCCCCCGCTCATGCTCTGTCTCTCTCTCTCTTTCTCTCTCTCAAAAGTAAATAAACACTAAAAAAAAAAAAAAAAAAAAAAGATTAAATAGTGCATCTTTTTAAAATAAAAAAAAAAAAAGCAAATTCTTGATCCCTCTTACCCATCTCTCATCCCAGCTCTCAGAAGCAACTACTCTTGACTCTTGGTTGCTTTTTTGGGTATTTACTTCCATACTTTAAAATATTTGCATCATGTATTATCTCTTGATTCGTCCCTATTAGACCCCCCCCCCCGACTTATGCTGGGTAAGGACTTTTGCTCACATACACCCCTGTCCCAGGACCCCTCCTGCCCCTGCCCCGACACCTCTAGGAGGCCTTATTTATTTGTTTGTTTAATTTTAGAGAGACAGCGTGCACTCACAAGTGGGGGAAAGGGGCAGAGAGAGAAGGTGAGAAAGAGAATATTTTTTTTAATGTTTATTTGTTTATTTTGAGAGAGAGAGAGCAGGGCCAAGCAGGCTGCCAGCACGGAGCCCCACGCAGGGCTCGATCTCACAACCCTGGGATCACAACCTGAGCCGAAACAAGAGGGCTGACGCTCAACAGACTGAGCCACCCAGGTGCCTCCTGGGAGGTCTCATTTACATCGTAAGCATTATAGATTTGTACACTTCTTTTGACAGTTTTCCTTCCAGTAGTAGTAAAGCTAGTTGAGGACAGGGCCTGTTTCTCTTTTTTTTTTTTTTTTTAATTTTTTTTTTCAACGTTTTTTATTTATTTTTGGGACAGAGAGAGACAGAGCATGAAGGGGGAGGGGCAGAGAGAGAGGGAGACACAGAATCGGAAACAGGCTCCAGGCTCCGAGCCATCAGCCCAGAGCCCGACGTGGGCTCGAACTCACGGACCGCGAGATCGTGACCTGGCTGAAGTCGGACGCTTAACCGACTGCGCCACCCAGGCACCCAGGGCCTGTTTCTCTAATTGCCCAGAGATACTCTAACTAAGGGCAGCTCTGATCCCCTTTTCCCCTTCTGACATTGCCACCAATATAATTAATCCCCATTAATATGGACTAAACCCCACAGAGCCGTGTTTGAGAATTGTGATCAAATAAATACTACTCCCTGCTGAACCAAGTAGAGTCTTATGGTCATATTTCCTTTCTGGGACTTTTTGCTTTTTCCTAAGGCTAATAATTGTCGTAGCCCTTGCTTCTTGGCCCCTGTGGTGCCCCTTTTCTTAGTTTGCCTCCTTACGGAATGCTCTAGAATTATCTTGAGTTCCATTATTCCACAGTATGTTTTCCCTGAAGATTCCCCAGTTCCTGAGCTCTTCTGGTGACTGTATGAGCCACCCCAGCATCTTCCACAAAACCATATGATCAATTTAGATCATATTCAACTTTAAGTAGCTTAAATAAGAGAAGTTCCCGGTTGCTTGTTTGTTTTTGGTTTTTCTCAAGTCACAAAAATCTAGATGCAAATCCGGGACAGGCCCAGAAGATCCACGGTCATCAAAGATCCAGGCTCTTTCCACCTTGTTGCTCCCCTACCCTTAATACAGAGCTCCCAACTCACGGTTCAAGATGGCTGCTTGAGCTCCGAACATCATGTCTGCATTCCAGCCACTGGAAAGAAGGCCTCTTTCACTCTATGTCAAGATACTTCCTGAAAGTGGCACCCTCCATTTCTGGTCACACTCCCGTGTTTACAACGTAGCCACATGGCTACATACCTAGTTGGGAGGGAAGTTGGGAAATGTAGTCTTTATTCTGAGTGGTTACATGTCCAACAGAAAAATTGAAGTTCTGAGTTTAGGTAAGAGAAAGAAAATTGAGAGTGGGCACACTTGGAAGGCTTGGCCATACTTTTTTTTTTTTTTCTTCCTCTCCCCTAAACATCTGAGCTGTCATTCTAGTCCTCATACCGTTGCAGAGAACACACAGCACCCCCATCCTGCCTCCCCAGCATCGTCTCTCCTCTTTTTGTGCTCTGGACATCCCAGACTCCTCCTTGCCTTGGGGCCCTCCCACACACTGCGCCTGGGCTGGTGGTGTCTCCCTGAGAGCCCACCCCATCCCTGATGTGACAAGCTCCTACTTCCCCCCAGTTCTCGGGTGAGGTGACAGCTCCTTGGAGATCCCCACCAGGTCAGAGCCGGCCAGGCCGTCCCGCAGCCTCCGGGGCATCCTTTGCAACTGTAATTAGATACTGACTCGGGTGATTATGCTCACTTACTGTCGCCCTTGCTAGGCTGTGAGCTCCTGGAGACAGGACCACCTCTGTCATGCCCTTCAGCCCGACACACAATAAACCTTTGTGGCATGAACAAAACCTATTCTTAGAAAGCCCTCCTCCTGAATCGCATGTCTGAAACTTCCTACCCTTCCGGAACCAACTAAAATGTCCCCTCTTCCAGGAAGCCTCCCCGTGCTCCCTCTGAGACAAATAGCCCTCCCTCCCGAATGCCCCCAGACCTCTTAGTCACGGTCACTCTCTGCCACACGGCACTGGCTTTGGGGAGGTTCCCCTGTGAACCTGTGAGGACCCACACGTGATTCTTCTGTGGCTCTCGAACACACGTACAGGGACAACCTGGGAGATTCTCCGGTCCTTCGCAGAACTGCTGGCCCAGAAGCAGGACTCCTGATGTGGCCTCTGGCTCACCTCATGTGACACCTGGCAATGGCCTCACTTTCCCCCACCTGGACTTTCTGGGTCCTTCCCTAGCTGACATTCTCTGCTTTGCCCTCCCCCCCCCCCCCCACCATTGCTGCATGCAGCTCAGGGGATGCTGACCTTGACCCAGCAGGCCTCCCTCCACGGGTGATGCATTCAGGTTCCTCGGGGTTTTGTTTTCTAGCTAGAGATCAAAGGAATGGACACTAGGCTCACAGGCAAAACAAAACAGAACAAACCCACCGGAGTGGAGAAACTTTTATTAACTTAACAGCTGGCCCCAGAGTGCCCCATAGGGGGAAATGTAACACCGTTGGGAAAAAAATATTTTGACAAGTGCTGGTGAGGAAGGTAAGAACTCCACCAGGGGCCAAAGCCTCAGAGCAAGCGAGGACACTCCCCTGGGAGAAGGAAGACGTCACAGCTCCCGGGACATCGAGGACAGCAGCAGGGAGACCCCGCAAAGAATAGCAGAATCGGAGCTTAATATTTATGGATTCCTGGGTCTGCACTAAGGAATGTGTATACTTTGTGCTTCACAGATTGCGGCAATCGAGGCGGTTGATTGCAAAACTGAACAGAAGGAAGAGAAAAGGGGAGAAAGAAAGAAAAGGGAGGCAAGGCAGAGAACAGTCGGAAAAGTACAGCAAAGAAGAGACGAGGAAAGCATCTCTGGCTGGCTGAGGCCGGGCGGGCAATCTACTGCAAGGTGTATTAGCTGTGTAGAAGGCACGCGGCCTCTGGACAAGGGAGGTCAGAGGTTAACAGTGGCTCAGATAAGGCAGGAATCTCTTTCTTTCCTGGGAAGTCGCTGAAATGTCCTGGAGGTTCCGCTCTGTGAATTTCTCAGTCCCTCAGCACGTGACGCATGAGGGTTTACTGGCACGTGGGCATCGCAGCCGGCGGGAAGGGACGCAGGGGAGGGGAGTTCTGGGTGTTCCCTGAAGGGTTGCTCCCTGGAAGGTGCACACATCCCTTCTGCTCACACCCCGTCCTCCGGAGCCTGCTCGCCCATCACACCTGTTGCGAGGGGGGCTGGGCAGTACAGCTGGATTCTGAGCAGCCATCGGCCCAGCCGAATGTTCTGTTACTAGAGGAGCCACAAATGTCTGCCGCACACAGAGATCGGGGCGGGGGTGCAAATAGGACTAGTGGGAAGCCTGGGGCATCCGGCTCGGAAAGCCGGTAGGCGCCAACAGTGGCCGTGGGGCAGGACCCGCAGCCCCGGCCATGCTAAGGGACAGGCTGGCTGGGGCATGTCCCCACTGCCACCCCAGGGGAGGAGTGCACATCTGTTCCTATATCTTTGCATCAGGATCCAGCGGGGAGGCATTCCAGGATCCAGCTGGTGGAGGCAAAGTCGTGAGCCCGGTCCTCCCGCTCCACGGGGACGGAGGATTCCTCCCCACGTGTCCACCACGCATGGGATGCCGGTGCGCCCTTCTCATAGCCACCCTTTGAGATGAGAACAATGACACATCCCATAGGACGTGAAGGGTAACATTCACTGGCCCCGCTGCCGGACTTCCTGTGAGCGAGGCATTGCTCTAAGTGCTTTCCAACGATCAACCCTTTTAATTTGTCTTGGCTCCAGAACACCCATCTAGGGCAGGCACCTCCGTACCCCTCCCTTACAGCGACACTGGGAGGCAAGGAAGGTGCTCCCGTCTGGGCAGCTGGTAAGTTGCGGCAAAGCTGGGATCGCAACCCGGGCAGTCTGGCTCCAAATCCGCGCTGGTGACCCTTGCGCCGCGCGGTCGGCGCAAGGGAGGAGCAGAGGGGAAAGGCGTGGGGCTGCGCGTTCCGGGATGAGACTCACCCCACCCCGCCCCCCACCCCCCCAGGTTTTCCAAACAATATCCAGGAGAAGATGCTGGATTCGTCTTTCGTAAATGTGCGGTGTTGCTGCTGTTCTCCGGATCGAGCCAATTTCACGGCAGGGTGAGCGAGGGACGGGTTCCGAGGCGGCACTTGCAGGAAGTGGGGGCGGGGGTGGGGCGGGGAGGGAGAGCCTCCCAGCGCCCGCTCCCCCTGGGAATTAGCCGAAGCGTAGGGGGAACCCCGGAACTGCATCAGGTCTCCGAACAAAGGACGTAAAGACCACCTCATTTAGGCCCGCCGAGCCACCCAAACTCTAGAGCAGCAAGCGAGCGGCTCGGCTTCCTGCCCGGCTGCACACACAGCCACCTGCCGCCGCTTCCATCTCAGCTGCTGCCGCCTGGGAACCGGATTTACAGATTTGAATTTCACCTGACCCCGTCCTGACCCCATGTTCCGACAGGTGCTCCAAGCAGGCTGCAGCCACGGAGCAGAAAGCCGAGAGAGAGAAAACAGCTGCGAGAGCCTTCCGTGTGCCATCTGTCCCCAGATTCACCCCGAGCATCCCAGGACGTACCCTAGGCTGCTGGGCCCTGCGCCTCCCGAGCGTAACCTCGAGAGTAAATGGGAAAACCCTTGGGGAGCCCAATGGGGAGACATTGCTGGAACCCGCTCTAAGCACCCTGCACCCCAGGCCATGGCAGATTGACGCACTGGAACAGTGAGTCAGAGGTCCCCAGGGGCCTGCCGTCCACCCACACCCCCCACACCCCCCCCCCGCATCAAGAAGGCCCAAAGTTGCCACTTGACTGAGTCACCAGGGCTGAGGGGGTCCTCCTCTTCTGCAAGCAGCAACAGATTCGTCCTCTCAAAACTCAAAGGCCAAGAGAGTTTCGTTATTAGTAATACATGTTACTCATTATCGTCATTATCGTTATTGTTAGTCGGCCGTCATTGCTTAGTATTTCCAGAACCAAAAACTATATTAGGCACTTGACATTGGCTACCTTTGACCCTCCCCCGGTGCCTGAGGTGGGGACCCCGCACCCATCCTGCAGATGGAGAAATGGAGGGCCGGGAAGATGAACCGATGGCCCTGCCTGTCACAAAAGGGAGACTCTGCCCCGTGTTGGACAGAGAGCAACTCCAACGGGAATACGTAGCGGCCTGAGGTCCCCTTACCTTGGTCTCCAGAAGGCACGCTGGGGGGGGGGGGTTCTCACTGGGTCCAGGGACCGATTCCCTGTAGCCTGCTGCCCCCGGGGTACTCCCTGCCCGCTGCTCGGCTGCAGGGGTGCACCCGAGAAGCCGTTTTTGTACTGTGTCTTTATTGACGTGGGTAACTGAGGGCGCAAGGAATGGGTGGCTAGCCCAGGGGAGCCAGCTCACTTCGGGACAGGGACCCATGTTTTCTTTCATAAAAAGACGAGCCGTGAGACAAAGTCTCTGGTTAACAAGGGGTGCGATCTGGGTCTGTAGGGGCCTGTGGAATCGGAGCCAGCCTGGACACCACATAAGGTAAAATTAGCAACGTTCTCTGGTGCGCCCCCTCTCCCCGCAGACCAGCAGACTCCTGCTTGCGTGCCTTGGACCAAAATTGCAGGGAGGAAAGAAGCCGCAAGGACACAGAGTAAGTAAGTGGACAGAAGAAGGAGAAGGAGAAGGGAAGGAGGAGGAGGAGGAGATGGAGGAGGAAGAGGAGGAGGGGGAGGAGAAGGAGGAGCTGAGTCCCAGCCAAAGGAAGAGCCTGTTCCCCCATTCCCTCGAAGCTAGGCTGGCCTCGAGACAACAGAATCTGGAGTGAGCTGCGTGCGTGAGTTTAGGAGCCCGGGCCTTGAGAGGCCTTTCAGCTTCTGCCTCTGCCCTCCTGGGACTCTGTCCGGAGCCCACCACGTACAGAAGCCCGGGCTGGCCTCCTGGAGGATTAGAGACCACGCAGAGGGCGCGGCACCCAGCCCACGGCCAGCACCACCGCCGGCCGCATGAGTGAGTGCCCAGGCCCTTCCCACCCCGCCGATCTCGCAGCCAACGACAGCCACGTGTGTGAGCCCAGAAGACACAGCGGAGAAACCCCCCCAGACGATCATGGGATATCCCAGATCATTGTTCTAAATCACCGAATCGGGGCAGGGTTTTTTACGTGGATAAACTGATAGTTACAGACATCAGCACTGGTGTCTGGACGGTTTTCCGTAATCCGGAGCTAATTCGTGGGCGCCGGCGGCTGGAAGGACAGGGACGGGATGGTCACCGGGAGTTGGCCCAACTTGGAGGCTGGAGAAAGGGGACCTGTTGTATGGTGGACAACAATTCCAAGACTATCACCTACAGATACTTGGAAGATAGGAAATGTCCCACATGACCCTAGCTGGCTGACCCGGGAGCTTGCCAGGCAGAACGTGGAGACAGCCAGTGGACTTCCTTTGCCGTGTGCAATAGGTAGAAAAAAGAAACGGCTTAAAAGAGCTCCGTTCGGTTGGCAAGCAGAATTTGGAGGTAATAGGAAACCAGCAAGAACACACTGAGTTGAAAAATAAAACCCTTTCTTATCCCGAGTCTCTCCTAGCAAAGGATTCTCAGAGGACAAAATGGCCTCAGGGTAAACAGAAAAGCAATTTATGTGGCCCTAAGACCCTTTATTAAGACCTCAAAATGACTTAAGGCAGAGCCTTGTAGTCTTCTCAGCTTGAGAGAAGAGTTTGTAAGAATCTTACAAGTGCTGAACAATGGCACACCCAAGGTAGAGAGAGATCTGTCTCAAAAAAAAAAAAACCCAAAAAGGTGTGGCTTTCAGGGCCTTGAGCATCCCCAGATATGATTCATAAGAAGCCCATAACATTGGAGAGAATTGTATTCACCAGAGCACCACGAGTTTGGACTAAAAGGGACTGAAAGAGTTCAAAATGAAAAGAGCCCTCTGAATTTTACAGATGGGAAGCAGGGCAAGAAAGCTATTCTGTGCAAGTATTTCTTCTGGAAAAGGAGAATCTCCCAGACAGCAGAGCCCAGAGCCCAAAGGGCAGAGCCAAGAGTGTAAGGGACCCATGGGCTCAGGGCCACCTCCAGGGGCAGAGTCAGGCCCGAATCAAGGAGCGTCTTCCATCCCCAGAGCAGAGAAAGTTGACCACAAGCACCTGCAGGGGCCTGGGTGGCTCAGTCGGTTGAGCGTCCGACTTCGGCTCAGGTCACGATCTCGCGGTCCGTGAGTTCGAGCCCCGCGTCGGGCTCTGGGCTGATGGCTCGGAGCCTGCAGCCTGCTTCTGATTCTGTGTCCCCCTCTCTCTGCCCCTCCCCCGTTCATGCTCTGTCTCTCTCTGTCTCAAAAATAAATAAAACGTTAAAAAAAAAATTTTTTTTAAATAAATAAATAAACGTTTAAAAAAACTAAAAACAAAACAAAACAAAACACAGATTTCAGAATTGTGATGGACCAGCGATTGTCACGCATCTACTGGGCCTCTCTTTTAAAAATGAAATCGTCGGGGTGCCTGGCTGGCTCAGTCGGTTGGGCGTCCGACTTTGGCTCAGGTCATGATCTCTTGGCCCGTGAGTTTGAGCCTTGCATCGGGCTCTGTGCTGATGGCTCAGAGCCTGGAGCCTGCTTCGGATTCTGTGTCTCCCACTCTTTCTGCCCCGCCCCCACTCATGCTCTGTCTCTCTCTCTCTCACTCTCAAAAATGAATAAATGTTAAAAAAAATTTTTTTTAATGAAATCATCCATATTGTCTTGCTATTTCATACCGGGTGTCTGAGGTTAGGTAAGTTGCCTAGAGTGAAGAAGAGCACCATCCACATCTGGGCCTGAGGAACGTGAACAATCGGTGACCAGAAGGCAGACGTGGGCGTTCTTTAAAGGCTGCAAATTCCTCCCATGCCAGTGTGCCCACCCCTCTCCACGACCGCGCTGTCTCCCAGCCGGGGGTAGAGACAGTTTCTCCATCCACCTGCATCTAAGCCGACCTTGTGACTTGCTTCGGCCAACAGAATCTAGCAGAAGGGCAGTTAGATGAGTCTCAGAGCCCGGGTCTCGAGAGGCCTTCGAGCCTCCGTCTTCGGGGAGGCTCTTGGGGCTGTGCCCTTGAGCCTGCCATGCCGTGAAGAAGTCTGGGCTGAAAGACTGCGTGGAGAGAGGAGGACCCAGCGACACAGCCGTCCCAGCTGGGCCCAGGCCCCAGCTGACCTTCTACTGAACACAGACCCAGCCAGCAGTGGTACTCCCCCGTCAATTACAGAATCGGGGAAAAATAAATCGTCGTTCTAAGCTACCAAGACTTGGTGTGGTTTGTTACGCAGCAGAGTCTGACTAAAACAATCGCCTCAGTGCTCTGGCAGCCTGTGGTGGCTGGGCTGCAGGCTCCCACTGTGGCCCAGCCAGGAGGGGGAATCTCAGGAACCGGGCTCGCCAAAGGTCGGGAGCCTGGGGCTCGCTCATCGCTCCTGGTCTAACGTAAAAAAAGAGAGAGAGAAACACCAATTCTGGGTTTTCCAGTGGGAACCAGACATTTTTTTTTTCCAATGAAGCGATTCTGTAGCGTCTTGCTTATACCCAGCCCTCTGAGACGGTGGAGACCAGTTCCAAAAGTAATCATGCACCTTGCCAAACGGCAACAGCTGAATTTCCTGTCAGTCTGGGTTTCTGTGATGAAAATTAATTCATTTAATAGAGAAGACTGGCAGAGAAGGGGGAAACTGGGCATTCTAGGCAGAGAAAAAGCTTTGAGCCAAAGCTCAGAGATGTGGGGTCGGTGAGATTTGCACGTAGATGGAAGTAAACAGGTTCCCGATTAACAAGGCGCTTAGGCCAGGGCTTCCTAATCTTCGAGGTGCATCAGAATCACTCAGATAGTTTGTTGAAAACCCAGACGGCTCAGAGTTTTTGACTGAGCAGGTCTCGGTGGCGGGAGAAGGGCAAGAATTTGCTCTTCTGACAAGCTCCTACGTGATCCTGCTGATGCTGGTCAAGCGGGTACCACCCTTTGAGAACCATTGGCCCCCTAAACAAAAGGGGGAGGAGGTGGGTGGGTATGGTGACTGAAGGATGGCCTCAATGATGCCATCAGGAACCCAGAATCCCACTCTGGCTTCTTGGACATCCTTAACTTATTGGTTTGCATTGCTGGGTGTGAGGTCTCCTGGGCACAATATGGCTGCTGCAGCTCCAGAACTCAAGTCTGCCTTTCAAGAAGGAAGAGAGTAGAGGCTGATCTGTGAACTAGTGGAGTCTGAACCCTTTACCAGGAATTCAAAGCCTTCCTTGAAAGGCCAGTCCTCTTCCCACTACTCCTTGCCCCAACTCCCCCCACACGGTTGTCAGATGCATCCCTAGTTATGAGAGGTAGGCGATGCAGCGTGTAGCTTACTTCTATAGCAAAGGCACGCGTGGGAAAGGGGCTGGGAAAGGAAGCCACGGTGTTGGTCGTAGATGTGAAGGTGACCCAAAAGGCTGGAGGCCAGTCCTTGCCAGAATCAAGTGGGGGACATACCGGGCCCCCACTAAATGCTGATGTCTGAATGCTTGCTGGGAGGGGGTGTGGGAAGAACAGCAGAATTGGACCTCTTCTGCCTCCTGAAGGTTGGATGATCTTGAACAAGTCGTTCTACCTCTCTGAATCTCAGTTTCTCTTTCTGTGACAAAATCCAATTGGGGCCTTTGACCCCAAGCAGTGGGATAGAATCAGGGGTGTGCGACCCTAGGGGTGCCTGGGTGGGTCAGTCGGTTAAGCATCGGGCTCTTGATTTCCGCTCAGGTCATGATCTCACAGTTCGTGGGTTCAAGCCCCATGGCTGACAGCTATGGAGCCAGCTTGGGGTTCTCTGTCTCCCTCTCTCTCTGCCCCTCCCCTGCTCATGCTCTCTCTCTCTCTCTCTCTCTCTCAAAATAAATAAAAAACTTGAAAAAATAAAAGGAGTGTGCAACTCTAACAATAGCCCCCAATGCCGGAGGACTTGCTGTGACCTGGGCTCTATGCTAAACCCTGTGCGTTCCTTTCTCCTTTCCTCCCCACAGTAGAATTCCCATTCTTCAGATGTGACAACCGGGGACAGGATGAGGCTTTTCACACCACGAGCTGCTAAGCAGAGAGCAAGGTCTGTGGGGCTCCAAGCGTGCACCCTTAAGCCCTTCTCTAGGTCGCTTTTGAAGAAAAAGGAACCAGTCCAGAGCCTCCAACAGCACAATCTCAGTGGACGCCCTTGCCCGTCCTGCCCTCACTGGGTTAGTGACTCAGGACAAGCCAGGCTCACCCGGGGTGTCCCCACCCCTCGGCTGGAGGTGGCCTGCAGGAGCCAGGCAGGGCCAGCCTCCCCCCCCCCCCACCACCCCGCCCCCGGACTGCTGCCCCCAGCAGGAGTGGAGTCCTGCCTGGCCGCCTGGCTTCCAATTAGTCCCGGTCTCCCGCCCCGGCGGGAGTCAGAAAGCAGGCGGGGCCCGGCGGGGAGCAGGCAGTTAGAGGGTAATTAGATGTGGATGTGGAACCGCTCCCTTAATGAGGAGGTCGCTCTGGGCAAGGGACACTTAGCAGGAGTGTCACTCCAGGCACCTGCTTCCCACCGGCATCTTGCCCTGGGCACGACGAGGAAGGAGGAAGCAACCGACACTCTTTGTGGCCCCGGCCCCGCGTGGCCTCAGGTCCACTTTATACTCGGAACACCGCGTAGATGAGGATATTGGGACTCGGAGCCAGAATAACCTCCCCGGGGGTACACAGATAGGGAAGTGGCAGAGAAGGAGGTCGAAAGGCCGGAGTCCCCGGTCTGTGCTCTTTCCCCTCTAGTGCACCAGCGGCCCCCTGCCCTTCGTCCGCTCACGTCTTCTGATGCTACAGATCTGACGGGTACGGCTGGTCGACCCCGAGGAGGGACATCGGACTTACTTGCCAACTGCTGTGCCGGGGCTGTGGAATGAAAAAGGCTTTCCATTTGAGTAACCGACGTTAGCAGCTGATGCATCAACGGCAGAACCCTAGCCACTACCGGCTCCGCCTTTAGGGCGGTGGCGTTCCCTTCCGAGGCCGCAGGGGGTGTAGCCAGAGAGGCTGCTCGGGCCCTCCCCCTGCACACACACCCTTCACTGCACCCCAGAGCTGGCACCCAGAGCCCCGAGATGGGTGACTCACACCTTCTCCCAAGAGCAGGCAACAGACTTCCCAGAAAGGAGAAGCCGGCTCAGGGAAGCCCCCATCTGGCTGAGGCAATCTGTCCGTCTGGAAGAGGGTAGGGTACGCGAAACACTACAGCAGCTGTGCCCAGAGCCAGTTCTGCAAATCGGAAAGACTGTCCTCGGGAAAGAGGGTGCCCTGAAGAAACGTGTTTGGGAATCGCCGTGTTTCGCTTTGCGCTGGGAGAGTCACAGCCCATGTTGCTGTAGTAAAGGAAGGGTCTCTGCTGGGGTACCCTGACGTCTTCTAGGCATTTTTAGCCACAGGGCTATTCTTTGCTTAACCCCCAGGCTCTGAGGCCATGAGTTTTCCTTGGGATACGGCTTTGGAAATACAGTTATGTACAAATCCCTCCCCTGATCCCAGCAGCCTGGGCGTCACCACTCGGTCACAGCTGACGCTGGGGATGATGGGTGAAGTGGATCAGGGGAAAGGGAGTGAGGTCTGCGGGGATGGGAGCTGGTCTGCCTTCCAGAGGGCCTTTATTCGCCCGCGGATGCTTTTCTCCATCAAATCATCCATCCACAGGCAGGGCGGGGGCCCAGCACTCCTCTCAAGGCGGGAGAAGGTTTAAAGCTGCAGCTCAGCCCCTGCCTTCCAGGAAACCGAGTTCCTCAGTGCCAAAGGCTCTGGACTAGAACAGACAGGGTTTGAACACCAGCTCCACCTCTGGCCGGCTGTGTGGCCTGGGGCAAGTCAACCCCTCCGAACCTCAGTTGCCATCTGAACGCTTGGATTGGCAATGCTTAGACCACAGGGTTACGGCGATAAAGACTTGATAATTACCACAGTGCAGTTACATTTATTTTTGAGAGAGGGACAGAGAGAGACACACGCAGAACCCGAAGCATCCCGACGTGGGGCTCGAACCCACGCACCGGGAGACGTTGACCTGAGGTGAACGCTTAACCGACCGAGCCACCCTTGTGCTAACTGTGTGCCCTGCGTAGCTCTCAGCACCTTACCTATGTTAACATCACTTCCCCGATAATCCTATGAGGGAGGTATTGTCCCCGTGTTATAAGAGAGGACGCTGGGGCACAGATTAGTTGTGGCTTGCCCAAAGTTCTGGCAGGGCCAGAACTCAAACCCAGGGGAGTCTGGCTCCTAAGTCCACGTGGCACTCCCCAGCTTGATATCTGCTAATGATTTCCCACCACACACACCTAAGTCCCTCCCATGGCCGGCAGGGCCCCAGAGGATATGACCCCAAGCTCCTGACAGGTCTCATCTCCTGTCACTCTTCTCCAGGTTAACCCCTCTAGCTGCCCCCGCCTCCCTTCTCCTTCGGCTTCCAACCACACTCCTAGCTGAGGGCCTTCACGTTCTCTGTTCCCTCTGCCGGGAACAGTCATCTCCCAGCTTTCCATAGGGAGCGCTCCTCGGCACTGCTGGACCTTTGCTCAGATATTTCCTTCCCCGACCCCTGTGGCCCAAGAAGCACCACTCGCTGTGCTGCACCTGTCATCACGCCCCCCGAAGGCATGTGACGTGTCAGTCTCCTTGCGCCCTTGAAATGTGGCCATCGGAACAGAGGAACTGAATTTTCCATTTTATTTCATTTTCTTTATATTTAATTTTTTTAATATTTATTTTATTTTTGAGAGAGAGAGAGAGAGAGAGAGTGCATGTGCACAAATGGGGGAGGGGCAGAGAGAGAGAGAGAGAATCCAGAGCCGCCTCCGGTCTCCTCAAGCTGTCAGCGCAGAGCCCGATGCGGGGCTCGAACTCACGAACCGTGAGGTCACGCCCTGAGCCGAAGTCAGAGGCTTAACCAATTGAGCCACCCAGGCGCCCCTTTACTTTACATTTAAATAGCCACATGTGCCAGTGGTTTCCGCCGTGGGCAGTGTGGGTCCATAGGCTCAGTCTCTGCTAAAAGAATGTAAGTGTATATAATGGAAGAGCCTTGTCCCTTTTGTTCGTGGAGAGATCCCAGAGCTTAGAACATTTTCTAGCACCCGTAGTAAGTGCTCAAAAAAACCCTCATGAGTGAATGCCACAGAACTACATTCTCTCCCTCCCATTCACACGAACGAGGATGCTGAGGCCCAGAGAGGGCAAGCATTCAGCAAGTGACACACAGCGAGTCCACACCCTCGGAATCCGACTTCCCCCCACGCTACTCCCTGGTGGTTTCTTGGCGGCAGGGAACGGATTAAAACCAATCAGCCTGATTAACCCCAGAGAGTCCGAGATGCTAAACTCCAGGCAGCACTGGCACAGCCTGGGACTGTCAATGAGCGAAGGCAGAGGCCCTGTCACGGGCTGGGGAGGGAAGACCGGGATCCGTGTGGGGTGCGCTAGTCAGAGGCCAGTTGCCCTAGATGATAGAAGCCCCCAAGCCCAAGAGACGGCAGACTTACTATTGTCTTTTATTTTTTAATTTTTTTTTAACGTTTATTTATTTTTGAGACAGAGAGAGACAGAGCATGAACGGGGGAGGGGCAGAGAGAGAGGGAGACACAGAATCGGAAGCAGGCTCCAGGCTTTGAGCGGTCAGCCCAGAGCCCGACGCGGGGCTCGAACTTGCGGACCGCGAGATCGTGACCTGAGCCGGAGTCGGACGCTCAACCGACTGCGCCACCCAGGTGCCCCATTACTATTGTCTTTTAAATCAAGAATGCCTTATGGGTTCTGCTTCGACCAGCCTCAGGAACCAGGAGTCGAAGAAAAACCAAGTTGGAAATTTTAAAAGGAAACAGGAAACCTCGCTTCCTGCTGGCTTGAGCAGGAAGTAGGTTTATAATTGGAACACGAAAGGTGGGGAGGGGGAGCTTGGGGTCCGCGTGGCCCGAAAACGCTATCGGCAGGAACAGCCCGTGCCCCGGAGGTTAGCGCTGCCCTGGCGCTCTGGGAGCCAGCCGGGCTGGCAGTCGTGAGGCCTCACAGCGGCCGCCCCAGTCTGCATCCTTGTTGGCCTCGGCTCTCTGAGCCTCGGCTTTCCCGTTTGTACAATGAGGAGAGAGGAGCCCACCCCACGGGTGATGTGACGATGACACATGAACTGTCCAGCACAATCAGTGCCTAGCAAATGGCAGCTGATCTTGTCATCACAGTCTCCCAGTGCTGTGACACATGGGGACAAGCTGGGCCTTTGACAAGCAGGTGCGGTGAGGACAGAGGGCCAGGCAGAGAGGGGACAGCCGGGGCAAAGGCCCCGAGAGGCCACCGTAGGGACGTATTTGGGCCCCACAACTGGCAGGCCCCAAATCTCTCCCTGCTCCTGACTGTGACTTTAGGAGGCCATTTGTCTGTCCTGCCTCGTCCCCAGGGTTCCCTCAGTGGGAGGCCCTGGGGAGCAGGATGGAGTGGCCGCAGGCAGGCTGTTGTCTGGTTAATCAGCCTGAGAGGTGACAATGGCGGGCCCGGGGAAGGGGCAGGCATGTCCTCCAGCTCCCCACTCACGGTTGCTGGATTTAACAAAGACACACGGAAAACAAAACCGGATACCCAGTTAAATTTAAATCTCAGATAAACAGCAAATCATTTCCTAGTGTCAGCACGGAGAATCGAGGACACACGTCTGAAAAATGATCCATTGTTTAGCTGAAACTCGAGGGTAACCGGCTTCCCGCCTGCAGGGCTTGAGAGGCCTTGAGCTGGCCCCCCGTCGCTCCCCATGAAGTTCAAGGGCGGGGGGGGGGCGGGGGGGCAGACCCACCCACCTCCCAGCTCCACCCAGTAGCACTCAGCCTCTTATTATCTGACCCTCTTGGTCCAGCCTCCAGACCTTTGCCCTCGTGGTGGCCCGAGCCGAGCCGAGCCGAGCCGAGCGGAGCCGGGAGTGTGCTTTTCCTCAGCGGCCCTCCTGCTAAGGCTCGCTTCTGTCCTCCTGTCCCCGCTCCCACCAGGAGCCAGTTGGCTCCGTTACCATCTTTCCCAGCCCCTGAACCTTTCCTTCAAAACGACATCTACTTGCGAGATGCCTCAGCTTCTGCCTGCCCTGCCGCTTTGGCTCGCCGTCGAACCCCAGCGTCTGGCCCCCATCCCCAAGTTAGCGGGCGCTGCCACCATCTGTGCCTCGTGGATGAATAGAGACTATTCCGGGAAGTGGGGAGAAGGCAGAGAAGGAAGGTCTGAGGCACCCACGTGCTCACACCTCCCCTGGGGGAAAAGACCATTGGCAAACCTGGCCTTCAGCCTCCAGACGGGACAGGAGCCCACGGCCAGGGTCAAGGGGCCAGAAGTCTCTCAAGAGCTCTGCACACCCAGCCGCCCGCGTCGAACAACCCTCTCCTCCTCCCTGAGGTCCTATGGCCCCCCCCGCCCCCCACAAATGGCGCCCGACACCCCTCCCGACTCAGCTTCACGGCGAGGCTTGTCGCCGAAGCGTCAGGGGCTCCCGAGAGGGGCGCTGGCCTCTCCTCCCCCAGCTAGGCTGGGGTCTTGGCTCCCAGGGCCAGTCTGCGACGTCCTGTCCCTGTCCCCGTACCTCACAGTGCCTGTACACACAGTGCCGGCTCCACAATGGCCCGTAGGGTGAATGAATGAGTAAATGGCCGTTTTCCTCCATGCCGCGTTGAGTTTTGCGGGGACTTGGTGGGGGGAGGGGGAGAGCAACAGATGGCCAGTGGGACCGGGAATGAAGGCTAAAAAAGGGAACATGATGCAGAGGAAGGGGGCTGGAGCCCCAGGCACGCTTCTCCACGTTGATGTCATCTTGGATCCAGCCCAGCGGGGCCGGGCCGGGTTATCACAAATTATGTCTCCCCAGGCTAGCGTTAGCATCTGATTTCGAGCAAATTGCAGAATTAAGGGTGGGGTGGGCCAGGCCTGTTCTATATTTGGTGCTGGCATATCAGCAGCGCCAGCGAGAGCCTGCTGGGACTGTGCTCAAAAAACCTGATTTAAGGTTGGTTTCGGGCCGGAACGTCGCCTGCTCCCCCAGACGGCCAACGATCTCACGGGCAGGAGGTGGAGCCCGGAGAAACGGGTCAGCCCCCAGTCACTCGTTCCCATTGACTCAGATAATATAGCCACGGCTAGGGTAGGGGTGGCAGCTGGCAGATGCTGTGTGCCAGAAGGTGTTACTGGCACCTCTGATGGGGACGAGATTACCCGCCCAGCATCCAGGGAGGTTGGGAACGTGTGCAGAGAGGAACCAACGAGGCGAGAATGAGTACATATTGTTGGAGCAGGAGGGGGAGGCTGGGGAGGGACAGGAAAAGTTGGGGAGTGGCAGTATGAATTAGAGGAGGGCTGATCTCTGCAGCCTTAGCTCTTGCTACCTGTAGAGGATGCCTGGTGTTTTTTGCCTGCTTAACATTCATTTCCCTCTTTCTGGACACATCATCCTGGCTTTCCTTTGAGGAACTGCCCATCCCCTAATCCCAGCCATCTTGTCCAGGGATCCTGAGATTTAGGGGTGGGTCCAAGCCCAAGGCCAGACAGTAGCCCTGAGCTTCCCATGGCTCAGGAATGGCTTGATGTGGAAGCTGGGTCAATCAGGGTCAGCCCTGGGACTTTGGTTGGATTTGCCGGGAACAAAGTGTTCTTCCCCAACTAAAGTTGAAGCAGGAGGGCAGGAAGCCCTGAGCTATCCATTTAGGTCAGAAGGAAGCTAGTGCGAGGGAAGCGGGACGGGAGATAGAATAAGAAAGACTGAATGCTGGATCCAGCTGTACCTGAAGCCCATCTCCCACACTATTCTGATGATAACAGGAGAAAAAAATCCCCTTTGAGCCGAGTTTCTGTGATTTGCAAATCAAAGAGCTGATTAATTATCTTCAGGCCTCCCCTCCAGCCACACGAGCCTGGAGCCTCCTTGCTAGGTCTCAGAACAGATCAGACACCCCCGCCCCCAGATTCTTACTCAAACTATAACCTCTAGCAGGAATGACGGTGGCACCTCAAGACCTCCTGTTGAAACCCTTCTCTACCTTCACACAAATCGCACCTACTTCACGGAGCATCCTGAGAGGTTTCAGTCACATTACTTCTTTGTCACTCCCACAGAGGACAGCGGGAACTCTGTGCCATGTGGTGGCACCGAATCTGCGCCATTTTTGTGTATATTTAACTCTGCCCTGAAGCCCAGCACCAAGCTGGCAGCATGAGCTCATTTCATCTCCACACTTGCCCCTTGAGGTGATATGTTTACAATCTCTGTCCCGCAGGGTGGCATTGACTCGGAGAGGCTGAGACCCGCTTCCTGTCCAAGGTAAGAAGCCGGGTCAGCCCCCCCACCCCTTCCTCCTCCCGAGTTCCATTTCTGGCCAGCTATGCCGGACTGGCCACCGGCTGGTTTGCCAGCCAGGGTCTCTCTCCCGCCCTCACCGCGGTGGCTCAGGGGAAAAGTGCAGGGTCCAGAATGTCAACACAGCCGCCGCTCTGTGTGGGCTCCCATCTAAGCTTCCCTTCCTAGCGGTTGTTGTGTCTTTGGGCAGATCACCCCGCCGGGGTTTCGCCTCATCTGTTTGTTACTATTACTGCGGCGGGACCCGCCTACCGTGAAACGTACCAGCTCAGCCACTGCTGGGTGTACATTTCCGTGGCATTAAGTACAGTCGCGGCCTCGGGCCGCCAGCGCTCTTTTCACCGTGTGCGATTTCAACTCAGCTCTCATTAGACACTAAGCCCCGTTCCCTCCTCCTCCAGCTCCTGGCAACCGCTCCTACTTTCTGCCTGTGTGACTCTGACTGCTAGGCTACTTCACGTAAGTGGAGTCATGAGGCGTGTATCCCTTTGTGACCGGCTTACTTGGCTGAGCTTAACGTCCTCAAGGTCCGTCCCCGTTGTCGCACGTGTGGGGGTTTCCTTCCTTTTTTAAAAGCTAATATTCCGTTCTACGTATCCTACCTTCTTCTTCTTCTTTTTTTTCTTTATTATTTTTTTAATGTTTATTTACTTTTGAGAGAAAGAGAGAGACAGAGACAGAGCATGAGCAGGGGAGGGGCAGAAAGAGAGGGAGACACAGAATTTGAAGCAGGCTCCAGGCTCTGAGCGGTCAGCACAGAGCCTGATGCGGGGCTTGAACCCACGAACTGTGAGATCATGACCTGAGTCGCAGTCGGATGCCCAACCAACTGAGCCACTCAGGCGCCCCTAATGTTGATTTATTTTTGAGAGAGAGACAGAGAGAGAACGAGCGGAGGGAGGGGCAGAGAGAGGAGGACAGAGGATCCCAAGCAGGCTCTGTGCACTGACAGCAGACAGCCGGATGTAGGGCTCGAACTCAGGAACCCTGCGATCATGACCTAGGCTGAGGCGTAAAGGACTAAGCCACCCGGGGGCCCTCCCCCGCTCCCGCCCCCACTTTAAACGGAGGCTAGACTCTATGTCCACATTAACACTGGTGCCGTGG
This sequence comes from Felis catus, assembly GCF_018350175.1. Lineage (NCBI taxonomy): Eukaryota > Metazoa > Chordata > Mammalia > Carnivora > Felidae > Felis > Felis catus. The sequence continues at coordinate 97,237,912 of NC_058377.1, forward strand.
CCAGCCCACGCCCTCCACAGCCAGCCGGACAGGGAATATACGGGGTGTCTCAGGGGCTGGGAGAGGCATGCTCCCACCTGAGCCTGGACAATGGCAGGTCAGTGCTGAGGCCCCCCATCAGCACTATCCCCCTCTGAACTCATTGTCTACCATGGAGAAAAAGATGGGAGAGGACTGGAAATGTCTCCACAACTTCTCCGGCCTGTGCTGGGAGCCGAAGTGTCCCTTCCGTGAGACCGTATTCTTGACCCCAATTCCTCTCCAGTCCGGGGACCAGACAGGAGACCGGTCAGGAGCCCCCACTGCTTCTCGCCAGCTCTCATCCCAGCTGCCAAGGAGACGCCCATCAGTGGGATGGCAGAGCAGGAGAGGGGCCCCCAACGGAAAGGTGATGTTTCAACTTTCCCCAAGGATCTGCAAGGCATCAATACGGTGGAGAAAGGAAATTAAACACTTAGTGCCAGTCCAGGGGAGCTGCTGGGGAAAACTCTGGGGAGGGAAAAATGCTGCCAGCTGATACTTTGGCCCCAAAGACCAGCTTCGAGGAAGGACTCCTTTGGGACGGCGCTGCCCATCTGGATCCCGGACTCCCTTGGGCGGTTGCCTGGGCTGAGCCAGGCTCAGGGCTGGGCGCATGGGAAGGCGGGGTGGGCAGAGGAGAGCGATAAGCTATGAATCACCCCTGGCCTGTTGGCCATGCTTGAAATCCTGCAGCCTCAAGGACCATCCAGAATGCTCCCTCCCTCCTTGGAAAATTCTAAGAATTAGGATCAAAATGATCACTCAGTTCCCAAGTCCGGCCCGGTGAAGGGCTGGCGAGGTCAGGGGCCAGGGACAGTCACACCAGCTGTAAACAATGGGGCTGGGAAGCTGCTGGCAACGTGACCCCCCTCCCCCCGACCCCCGTGTAATGAACATACCACGCCCTGCTGTGGAAGATTGGAGGAGTCTCTCGGCTCTCCACTCCCTGCCCAGTACAGAATTCTGCATCCACATCTTCCTTATCCAATGGGGATTAAAAAGTACGCTTATCAGGGGCGCCTGGGTGGCTCAGTCCATTAAGCATCCGACTTCAGCTCGGGTCATGATCTCGCGGTTCGTGAGTTCGAGCCCCGCGTCGGGCCCTGTGCTGACAGCTCAGAGCCTGGAGCCTGCTTCTGATTCTGTGTCTCCCTCTCTCTCTGCCACTACCCCACTCACGCTCTGTCTCTGTCTCTCTCTCAAAAATAAGTAAACATTTAAAAAAGGGTACACTTACCGTGATGAGTACCGAGCGATGTATAGAATTGTTGAACTGCTGTATCGAACCCCTGAAACTGACATAACACTGTATTTTTTTTTTCAAGAAATCCTCTTGGATTGTTTTTAAAAGTTTATTTATTTATTTTGCGAGAGAGAGAGAGTGAGTGTGAACAGGAGAGGGGCAGAGAGAGAGAGAGAGAGAGAGAATCCCAAGCAGTGCAGAGCCCTCTACGTACGGGGCTTGATCTCACACACCATGAGATCATAACCTGAGCTGAAATCAAGAGTCAGAGGCTCAACCGACTGAGCCACCCAGGTGCCCCATAACACTGTTTGTTAACTATACCGGAATTAAAATTAAAAATTTAATAAAAAAAAAGAATTCTGTATCCACACCCTTTGCCATGTGACTTGGCCACAGCCTCCCGATGGGGAAATATACTTCTCTGCCCCAGGAGGTTGGGCCTGGCCCCATGACTTGCTCGGGCCAATGGAATGGGACAGGACACAGTGGGGGGGTTTGATAGTGCTTACATCGTTTGGCTCGGTCTCCCGCACTTCTGCCATCTGCCACACGAAGAACATGCCGGAAGCAGTACCAGTCCAAGTAAAAAGAGAAAACTAGCAGATCTGGCCTGAACCCAGTGCCCGGCCCGGAGCCACACCTGACCAAGCATAGCGGAGCTCTGACTGCAGACCCAGAAGTGAGGAGATGAATCCCTAGCTCCTGCAGGCCCCGGGATGTTGCCGTTTGTTCCTGAGCATGATCACAGCACCGGCTGACTTATAAAGCACACACACACACACACACACACACACACACACACGTATCCAGACAAGACACATGCCAGCTCATCCGTGAACATATGCGGGATGTGTCCTATACACGTCATAAACACTCGAACACAAACTGAAATCCACATACAAGCCCCCCGCCCCGCCCCTTCGTGGCTGGAGACTGGGAGAGGCAGTGCCTGAGTCACTGGTCGTGTTTGCAGCCCTCACTGGGCCTTACTTGCAACCTGAGGCTGGGGACCAGTGCCCCCTTTCTTCAAGCGGAAGCCTGGGGGCGGGGGGCGTGACAGCAGCGTGTCCACACCTCTATGTCCCATGGGGACCAGCCCGGGGTGTGGCACACCTACTCAAATGCTCAGTTTGAGTTCGCTGAATAGACACAATCCAATAGAGTGCTGGGCATCTCCTCTGGGGGCTCTCGGGACTCTTGGGGGCCCACCAGCCCTGGAATTCTGGGATTCTCCTGAGCCACACAGATGGGCCGGCAGGCCACCTTGCCAGTGGAGGGAGCCTACCGTGAAGAGAGGAGGCCCCTGGGGTGTGGGAGACTGGGGCCCTGGACCCAGCTGTGGCAGTCACTGTGGCCCTGCCTCTGAGCCCAACCTGCCCTGGGCATGGGGAGCCCTGCGGGCCTCCACCCACCTCAGCCCCAGGGTCCAACTCTGAACTGGGAACCAACGACATCTGGTGGTGACAGAACCGGGCTCTGGTGTCCAACGGTGCGGGTTCGGTCCCTGCTCTGCCCCTGGTCACTGTGCGTCCTTGGGCAAGTCCCTTCACGTCTCCAGGCCTCAGTTTCTTTCTCTGTAGCCTGTTGAAGGCCAACCCCCGATCTGAGCCTCAGACAAGAAGGCCCCTCTCACCCACTAAACACGCTGCTTCACCAATTCTTCCCCCGCTCCCTCTGCGTCATCAATTTCTTCCTCTGTCGTCCTCAGGAGCATATCAAGGTGCCTGAATTTCTCCCACCTTAAAACGGACAACCGCGAAAACCCTCTCCGTGTCCTCTCCCCCCTGCACATCTACTCACCCTTTAGAACAAAGCTTCTCGAAAGAGCTGCCAGACCACATCTGTGAAGGCAGGCGGACCCTGTGCTCTCCCGAGCCAACTTCGGTCAGATTTTGTCCCCCATTATTCTACCATAACCGCTCTCTTCAGGGTCAGGACGGTCTCCGTGTTGCTAAATCCGTAGTCGTCCCTCGGGCTCCTCTTCCTGGGCTCACATCACAAGCGATCGCTCCCCCTGTGGGTTCTCCACGCTCCTGGCTCTCTCCCTGCCTCCTGGCGGTGACCCTCCTCCTCTGCTACCACTCCCCTCACCTGCCAGCCTCTAAGCCCTGAGGGCCCTGTCCCCGTCTCTTCTGTCCACACCCGCCTCCTTGGCGATCATAGACACAAATACCATGTGTACCGTGGCAATCACCACCCAGACTTGTGCCTTGACCCCCAGTCTCGTACCCAACTGCTTACTGGCCATCTCCACCCCGCAGCTGGTAAGCATCTAATCTCCATACGCCCTCATCTCAGCAAATGGGAATGCTCCCTTCCCATCGCTCACCCCAATACCTGGAGCGACCCTTGACCTTCCTCTGGTGTTCCCTCCAGTCCTTCAGCACTTCCTGTCTGTTCCTGCACCTCCAGGATGCGTCCGTAATCTGATCGCTCCTTGCTTCCTTCCTTCCAGAGTGATCCCTGCATGTCAAATACCGCCCCTCAGGAGGTTCCATCTCACTCAAGGTAAAAGCCCAGGTCCCTGCCCTGAACCACAGGTCCCAGGCTCTGTGGACCCCCAGGTGTCTACCACATACAACTTGAGAAGGCCTGCCAGAGGGCCCTGAGCATAACT